>NC_031768.1:34672892-34946321 GCF_001522545.3 Parus major
AAAAGAAAAGAAAAGAAAAGAAAAGAAAAGAAAAGAAAAGAAAAGAAAAGAAAAGAAAAGAAAAGAAAAGAAAAGAAAAGAAAAGAAAAGAGAGAGAAAAAAATAAAAAAAATAAAAAATAAAAAAGGAAAGTCGAAACCAGTTTTAGCATGGTTCTATTATATCACCACAATAATTAGGAGCAGCAGAACACTGGCAGATTAATGTGACAACCCACTGGAAAGGAAGGAGGCGGTTCAGTTGGATCATTGAATCAGTGCTTAATGCCTCAAATCCCTTATCATTTAAACCAGTGTGTAAACTACTTTTGGCATCAGAAGGAAATATCATGGCAATTTCTTTAGTAGCAACTAAAAGGTGGACCATAATTGGCTCTTAGCAGTAACTCACACAAGAAAGCACAAAAGAAGTTTGTTCAATGATAATGTTAAGAAAACTATGTTAACACAGTAACAGAATAATTCAAAATCTATCTACAATTGATTCTCAAAGCTGCTTCACCTTCAAAAATTCTCTTTAAACTTGATCACCACATTACAGAGCTCTCTTATTAATATAACTACTATTTGTGCTTGTTTTTCTAAATGATTTCAGTAAACTGACAGTCATGGTAAATACTAAGGTTGACTATGAAATTTGAAAATGTATCCTTTGTTACATGCATGACCTTTATAGAGAAAAATATCACTCACTCCATTTTACTTCAAATTTTTGCAGAGTAGAGGGCCATGCCACCAAAGTTCTCAGCTAAAAAGATTTTCCAGGAGTAGCTTAGCAAGAAGCAAATCCTGTCTGGAAGTCTCCAGTCGCCTCTGCTTAGAAAAGTTTATTAGATTGGACAAGGAGTCACAGTTAGATGCCTATTGCTGCCATTGGGAAGATGGAGTCTTGGGTTGGAAGAAAAGACCTTGTTTCCTACAAACAGGAAATAATGTTTTTCACCTTCATTTTTTCACACTAGAGAAGCCAAGAAATTATAACACTAAAAACTTCATAATCTTGCTGCTGCCTATAACATGTGGTATTATCATGCAAACTGTGGTAAGCATTCTCATGCCATCTTTTAAAACTGCGATACATCAGAGAAAACTGTACTCAGACATATTGATCCAGAAGTATTTAACTGGCATGTCTTTACCAAATTACTTCCCAAAAACTGTGAAAATTGCACTGAAAAGTGCACTGTATACTCCTATGGTGATGTCAAACTCTCTGCAGTCATAGCAAAGAATAAAGCTGAGTTTGCAGTGGGCCCCAGGTAAAGACAGAGCCTTAACCTAGATGAAATCAAAGAATACTTCACTGATCCATATTTGAGGTATCTGAACAAGGTTTTGGGCCCCTGTTTTACCTATTAGTTTGCACACCTTGGTTTGATTTTGAAGGCATATGTATACGTATTCTTATATCTAAATTCCTGTTGAACAAATAAAATTGACCTGAGACAAATAGAAGCACTTGAAAAAAACCCAAACTTGAGTATTTTTCAGCTTTTGATTCCTTGTGACAGCAAGAAACAAACTTCCATGTCTATATACCATTACCAAAACATTCCATATTCATGCATAATTTTCATGAACAAACTAATTCAGCAATGTCAATGATTGCACAACTAAATACTATTGAGTTTGTTCCATGCTGCTTCTCCTTCTCATGTAAAAGGATTTGTGGTCTTTGCTAGTTTTCTTCTGGATGCTTTACTGGTTTAGGTACAGAACATGAGTTTACACTAATTTAAAACAGTATTACTAAAATGAGTACATGTATAAATAACTAAAATACTAAAATGAGATTACATGTATAGAAGTTGTTTTTTTTTTAAGTTAACTCATTTAAATTTGATCCCTAGGCAGCTTCAGCTGAAAGAAGTCCAATTTAAAATGAGTTTTCAATTGCTCAAAATCATACGCTAAATTGATCATATGTCAAATTTATCACTATTTTTTAAAAAAATAAACACTCAAGATACATTTTCCTGTGCCCTACATCTAACATGGATAGTTTAGCTTGATACTTGAAGCACTGGCATTCAGTGCTGGCAGTAATTTCCAAGAGAATGTTCTCTTTGTGTGGCTGTAAATGCCCACTTAAAGTAGAGCTCCATTCCTTTTGCCATCTGTGATCAGATTCACAAGTCAAAGTCTGTCCTAGCTTACACCGTAGAGATTTCTTCTAACACTGGTAGACAGAGGTCCTAAAGCACTATAAAAATGGTTGCAAAATATTATACTCAGGGCTGCTGGTTAGAATGAAAGATAGCTGTGTATGAGCTAGTATAAGAAGTTGTGCTGTTTTGGCAGCACAACATTGGAATGGGCTGTCCAAGGAAATGGAGTCACCACCCCTGGAATTGTTCAGGAAAGGACTGAGTGAGGCACTTGGTGTTATGGTTTAGTTGGCTTGGTGGTGCTCAGTCAAAAGTTAGGCTCGGTGATCTTGGAGATCTTTTCCAGTTTTAATGACTATGTGATTCTAAACCCACTTTATTGTGTCTATTTGAAGCCACTGGTGGATCAAATCTTGTATAAATTAATTGAAAGGTTTGTGCGCATTTTAAATGTTTTCTCCATTCTGTTTGTAGCACAAAGAAAATAGAAATATTGTCATATAGTTATAGAAATTTTTAAGTTGCATGGTATCCCTTGAGATCATGTTGTCCAAATTCCCTGGTCAAGCAGGATCAGACAGACCCAGCAGTCCTGGAGTTTGTCCAGCCAGGTTCTGAGTATCTTCAGGGCTGGTAATGTCACAAGCTATCTGGATAGCCTATTCCAGTCTTTGTCTGTCTTCACAGGAAAAGTTATTTTTTTTGTGTTAAGATGGATTTTTTTTTTTTCCTCTTGTCCTGTCAGCGAGTAACACCAGGAAGAGTCTGGCTTCCTCATCATTCCCTCACATCTGCTATTTGCATACCTTGAGAAGATCTCTCCTGAGACTTCTCTTTACCAGACTGAAAGCTCTCACCTCTCCAGTTTGTTTAAATGTTTTCTATCCTGTTCCTCCTCCATAAAGGGTAAGTCTTGGTCCAAGACCTCTCTGGACTCAGGGGCACAGCCAGGATCCCTAAAGGCCAGTTTTAATAGTAAAGACCTTTTTAAACAAGGAGGGAGTTTTTCTCTCTCATTTAGGCTGATTGAGGCAGAAAGACATCTGGGGTTGTCCCTCTATCATTGCCAGGAATTGCTTACATGGGTCAGGACCTAGGTTAAGTCTGCTAGTGTTTAACAAGACCTTACTATAGGCTTAGTTTGTCAAGAAAGTAGAATATTCCTGATGGAGCTTCCACTGTCTGCTATGGGCTATACTGGAACCAGTTTATTATTCCCTTCAGATTTCAGGCAAAGGGCTGATAAAGGCATCCAAAACAGCCTGGGGACCTGACCTGAAGTGTACAACCTGCAGTTGTACACGTACAAACGATTAAGGAAGGAGTGATGATCGATACAGTGTGAATTATTAGTGGGTAGCTTCCAAATGAAGGAAGTTAATAAAAATAGGGTCCAATTAAGTCATGCTCCCTGTGTCTTATCTCTGCCTGCATGCCTAATGCAATGGCTGTTATTCAGGTAACCTGTCTGGAAAGTATAAAAGGAAAGCAAGTAGTTTGTTGCTCCTCCTGGAAGAAATTAGGTAGGAAAATGATTAGAGAAAACTCTACTGGGAAATACGAATTATGATTTCTGCGGAAAAAAAAATGAAATCTGACATACTTTGTGTTAAAACTTTCTGGGAATAGAACTGCTGAATATATGTGAGACTTTGTACTTTGGGTGCCAGAATATATGAGGCTACAATTCCTACGTGTTCCAACCAGTTAAAAATAAAATCACCATCTCAAGAAATGGTTTCTGTAACTTTGTGAGTGCAAGCTCTTTCCTGAGGGAGTTCACATTGAAGCAGCATTCTCCTGAAGATGGTATGAGAAGTCTCTGGAGCTCTTTCCACCACCACTGTCAAATGAAAAAAAAATTCAAGCAGTGGGTACGGCTTTTAGATGGAGGATGGAAATGCTGAAATAAATAAGACTTCTGGTAGGTTGAGCCTGGTCTCCCATGTAATTACTGTGAATTTTATATATTACCCAACAGTAAGAATAATTTAATTTATATAATGGCTGTTGGACAAATTTTCTGATTTTCGTTAATAATAATATAATTTATCTTTGGTTTTTAAATACTTCTGCTAGGGAAAAAAAAAAGCCAAATTTTTCAGAACTTTTGTTCCTTGGACTTTCAGAAGGAAATAAAATCTATTGTTTCAATCCTTCTTTGCATTTAGTCTCTTCAGCTGGGTCTCTATTGCAAAAATTTTAAATGCACTGCAGACATAGGTTTGCCAAGCAGGAAGAGGGAACCTAGAAAAATGAGTGTTTGTCCACTGACACAGTGCACGATCTCCTCTCTACTCCTGTCTCCAAAATATCTCCCCTAGGAGAAGTATTAGAGAGGATTTGCTATACTTTTCCCAAAACGCTTCGGGCTTTAACTTATGATCTTATGATTTATCTTTATTTCTATTTGTTTTACTGCATACGTAGTTGAAATACTGTTAAAATTCCCAGAAAAGAAGGAGGGATAGTTATTCTCTTAAGAAAGTGTATGTTCTGCAAATAAAGTGGCTGACTGGTGAATATTTTCTTGAATTTTTCATTATCAAAAAGATGTGGAGAATATGAAATTGTGGGGAATATTAAAATATTTTATATGTGTAAAAGTTAAGATCTACATGCCTCTCTTTTAATTAATTGTAAGATATTATATTTCTCTTGCTCTGAGATGAGACAATGAATGATACACAAGCATTTCAACACCAAGTACCAATGGACTGGCCATATAATTAAAGAAATAATTTGGTTATGGAATGTGAAGTTTCTGCCAGATCTGTTTTTTGCAAAGAATGCTCAGGAGAAGCTGTTTGCAGAAAACTTTAAGTATCAAATTGGTTTAGAAGAAAAATGTTGAGAGCCAGTGAGTCTAGCAATGTCTTGGAGAGAGTTGAAATCTAGGAGAAGAATCACTTCATGGATGGAAAGCAAGATGACCTATCACTCTGTTAATGGGCTGAGAAAAACTTTCTGTGAGTAACATGATCAAAAGAATATTCCACAACAAAATTTAAATTTACTTTATAGTTTCAGGTCTTCCTATGACTATGTTTAATTCTAGGACTTCTTATGAAATAGTTAAATCCATTTTTTTTTTTTTTTTTTAAATATCTGTTCTGCTATGGCTTCTGTAATGTGCCACAGCTTCCACAGGGTTGTAGGAAAATATCTGTGCAAATTCCACATCCACAATTTATGCTTGAAAGATCTTATCTGATGAGAAATTTTGACTTCTGACAATCTTTAGGATGTGACTATAGGAAACTCTAATACGTCTTTATCCTAAGTATGAATCTGTCTGAGTTTGTGTTGTTACCTAACAGCATACTCTTGGTACTATATATCATTGAATAGCAGGTTTGGAAACTCTGCTGTTCCATCTTTTATCCAATAATTAAAAAATCCACTTAATAGTGGCCCCTCTCTCTACTTTTCTGTTATGAGTGAAGTGTGTCACTCCTTCCACAACATCTACCCAGTTTGAGTTCATTTAACTTGAACATAGTTGAGTGGCTTCTGCACTATTGCATTAGTACCCCACTGATGCATATAAAAGGAATGAGAATTATACTTTCAGTTGATTTCTTCCTTGACAAGCATTTCTAATTTACCACTTGTCCTGTTTTTAATCAGATTTGAGTTTCTGTCAGGCTGAGATGCCTTCTGTGTTTAATGTTGCAAATTGTTGATTAAGGCCTTTGATATGATAAAAATTATTTGGCCCTTATTTTCTATTCTTTTTACCTCTGATATTAAAGAATTATGCTCAATATGGAATGATGAGGCTGACAGTTATATTACTAAAGTCTGAATCTTTATTTTATTGTTTGTACAGCCTTTATTACACCAATACAATACAGTCTTCATCACACTAGTGCAATCCCTTACTCCCTTTAATGTTCTAACTGTTAAAGCTTTGAAACTCAAAATAAATTTTAAAAAAAGAGAAAGAAACAAGAAAAAAAAGCAGTTTCATTGCAATCAATATCCACAAAAATGTATATCTTCCTTTTTCATTGTAATGCAAAAGATAAAATGGTTAATTTGATACTCTTCATCTCAGTTAAGTGCAGTCCAACTGATTATTTATGAGTGCCATGTCATTCTTGCTTTTGGTAGAGGTTATTTCCACCCATCCTACCTTTGCTCATCAACTAGATTAGGACTTTAAATACAATTGAATGTTATCCTAAATTTAACTACAAGTGACCTTCTGGTGTTCCTACTGCAGGAAATTGTAAAGTACCTTCCATTTTCTAAAGTAATCAAAAAAAAATCTTGATATTAAAAGTTTAAAAATCAAAAAAGCAATTCACCAAGCCCCTAGTCTACTGCTAGTTTTGCTATTCTACTTGCAGTTGATGTTTCCTAACTTTTTCTTTCATTGATTTTAAATATTCACTATGGTATATGGTAAAGTTATACTCCCTCTCTTTTTATTTCATCTTATTCTGTAGTCAAACAGTTCTTTTTTTGCATCAGTGATTATTACCTTCTGCTGTACGCCCAGAGAGCAGCACTGTCCTACAATCCCTAGACTATTATAAGGAGCTGTTATTTGCACTTGGTGTGATAGTATCTGAGTTCCTTTGCTCTGCTTTCTCTGTGTTTGCTTTAGCATGATCTCATGTGTTCTGAGTACTGGTGATAGGGATTTTATTCACCCTCTCACATGAGCTTTTTCCAATGACATTAATAGCTCTCCATCTTCACAGTACCAGATCAATTGATACATTCTTGACTTGGTTTTTAGCATTACATTGTGCTGCTGAATCACAGTTATCCCATGATTACCTAATGCCACAGAATACCATTCTCCTTGATTACTTCCAATGGATAAATTCCACTTCAGAGCAGAAGTTCTCAGTATTAAGTGGTGACCTTTCATTTAATTCTCTTAAGTAGCATTTTTAGAATATACAGCACTAAAGACAGACTGTTTTTTCAGTATTCTGAATCTTCTGATTCTCTGCAATATGAAGGCTATCACTCAGCTTTCCATCATCGCCAGATGTCGTCAGGAGACTTCCATTCTTTGTCCAAGGGTTCCACATTTAGCAGAAATTGCAAGTGACCTCAAGCTCTACTCAGGAGCTCTGCTGATAAACTACATACTCAGATTGTATATTTAAACATACTCATTTTTCTCTCTTCTCCCACCCTCCCCACAATGAGTCAGTCTCTTCTCCATCTGACAGGATTTTATTAATCCCTACCTTCTTCAGCTGCACTAATAAAATGTTTCACATGACATCCCATAAAATGATTTGTAGTAATCCAGAGAGATTAGATCAATTGCATCTCATCTGTCTGAAAATTTATATAGCTCTTCATATGAACAATAAATAAAAGTAAGATTTGTTTAAACAAATGTCCAAATGTTAACAAAGAATTGCATATTAATGCAACTCCTCCAAACCAGAACACACAACTGTTCGTGTCTTTGTAAGTCTTCAATGAAAAAAAAAAAGTTCTGCTGCCAAACTCCTTCATTCTTCAATTTTTTGAATACATTGAAGTAGAGCTGGAAGGGGAAAAAAAAGATTGTTCTTTGTGGCATATTTTGATGTTTGGAAAACTGTTCTCACTCTGGCTTAGATCAAACCCCAGAAATTTGGGTTTTGCTTGGAAATAATATGGGGTTTTGGCACTAGGAACATCCACCTGTCTGCCTGTCCTGTTGCTCCTGGAAGACCCAGAGCTAGTGGTTATGGCACCCAGCAGGTGCTTTATTGAGGAACCACAGAGATGAGCTGGCAGGACACCAAGAAAAGTTTCAAAGCTTGTCTGATGGCAGATTTCCAATGGGATTTCATCACAATTGGACTATTTTAGCACAAAATTTGCATTCTGAGGAAGCAAAAAATTGCAAAACTAAAACATTTTCATGGATTTTCTGACTAGCTTTAATGTTAATTATTTTTGCTATGGGAAAAGCAGATTATCTCTGTGTGTGACACAGATTTCAAGCTATTGGCTGTGTTGGGACTTACTCTGAACACACTTCTGGTGTCTCCTGTTGGGTTTTGAGGGAACTAAGGACCTACCTGTCCCTTCCCAGCTTCACTGTGGCTTCACCCCCACCCTGCCCACAACCCAGGACCCCATGTCAGCCCCCCAGGGCCAGCAGTCCCTGTCTCACTGGTGCTGAAGTAGGGCTGATCCCCACAGCCTTGCCCAGCCCAGACACTGGGACAAAAGACCTCCACTACTACCAAATTAAGTTGATGCTACACTGCCTGATTGATGCTTTGATGAGACATGCTTTTAACCAGTCTGGTTTTCTGGCTGGGTCATAGCCCTTTCTGCTGTCCTGGGGTCTCAGTGCTGACAGCAAGTTTTAGGTGGTTGGTAAGGTCCATATTTATCAGAACTCTCACTGTAGGTGAGAAGGAAATGGGTTTGGTGAAGCAAAAGCGCTTTGCCAGGGTCACAAGAAGAAGCCCCTGGGTCCTCACAAAATTCAAACTTTTCTCACAAATTGTAATCTTAAAACACATTTTGGATTATAGCATGCTCTGGATTTATATGGTTTGACGTAAATGAATTAATTTGGTTTGGAAGTCTGGTCATAAGGCAAAATTGACGGCATAAAGTACTTACACTGTAGCTCTATGAATATTTTATATTTTGATAAACCTAAAGAATTGGCCAAGGATTTAAGCATATAAAAATTATTTCTTATTATTGCCTGGTGTAAAGACGTAGTTGTCAGTGAACTAGGATTATTAACTCTATGTAAGTATCTGAAATAAAGTCAACTTTCAAATTTGAGAAGAACTATAAATATAATATTCAGTGTTTAGAAAAACTTCATGCTATGGAGTTGACCCATCTAAAAAAATAGTAACCTAAGTAGCTTTTTCAAAAAATAAAAAAACACTTTTCTTCAGTTCACATGACTTTCCCACTTCAATTTAGTTTGATCAAATTTATGAGCTGGGACACTGGGATGAGGAGGAAAACAGAACTTCCATAGTGTTGAAAACCAGGCCAGAATATAAGACAGGAATGTAAATATTTCAGCTGGTGCTGCCTGCAGAAAGGACATAAACTGACGAGTAACTAAGTAGGTTAATTATAGCTTTCTCTTTTTTTTCCTCATATTTACAAACCTTTCTAATAGGTTTTACCTATTTCTGTTTGTCTTTAAATTAAGCTGATGGTGACCCAAAAATATAACACAGAAGAATGTCTACTGCCTTTTAGTGATAGTTCCTTTAGTTGGAGCTCTAGAATATTCATACCCAGCTTGGATCTCCATTGTATTTCTTTGTAGTAACATAAAAATTGTACTTTCAAGGCTGAAAGAATCAGTGTGAGAGGAACCAAGATGAAGTGTCGCTTCTCAGATGTTTCATGAAATATTACAGTTATTTAGAAAAAACACATTAACAACAATTATAGCCCAGAATGTAACGTTTCTAAACTGAAACTTGCAAGCAAAAAATATTCGGGGCTTAGCCCCAGCTTCAAATCCAATTCACATTTCAAAATAATGATTTTTCCTTGTGCAAACAATTTCAGATGCACAGTTACAAAAATATTTTTTATCCTACCTAACATGCATGGTATTTAAAGCTTATGCTCCAAGACACAAGCAAGTCATTAAGCCAGAGGAGGTATGATGAAAAGTGCCCTATCAGCAATTAATCTTCTATTTTTCTGTGCTGGAACTTCTTGGTTCTTTTTAAATGATCTGGTGCTAACCACTGAGACAGGATGCCGAGTAAAACAGGTTAATGGTCTGATCCAACCTGGCAGTTTTTGTAAAGTTAAGTCACAAAGGGAGGTGGCTTTATTTTATAGATAACAATGGCAATTACATGCTTGTTAGTACATCTTGACCTAGTTTCCCCTTGATTTATGCAGAAAGTGACAACTAAAGCTAATCTATGACAAGTATTGTTAAAGCACGACTATGGTGGAGTTCTAGAATCATTTAAGAGCAAACACTTCTGTTTCTGCTGCCTCCAAATATCTTTGTAAGCATCTATACATGTGTAAGTCTTCTTTTGTCTTTGTATCTCCCAAAGTGTGGCAACACTAATGGTACCTAGGCTCTGTGTTTAGCACACAATATATATATACGGGTGTTTATTACCCTGTCTGCCTCTCTAATGTATTGATAAACTCAAATAACTGCTGTATTGGGTGTTACACAATCTTAGAAACTGTGCCTTCGAATGAACATGGTATTCTTTCATTCTATTCTTTTTTCTAATACCTGTTCCACCCCCCTCCACCCCCCCCGCTTTTTTCCCCCTTCACTCTAAAATATATCCCCTTTACTTCCATTTGGATTTCTTAGCTGAGAAAAAAGTGAATTAAGACTTTAGGAGTTGGCTTCCTGGTATTGCTTGCTAGCAGGACTGTGAGGTCTGAAATATTTCTTGAACCAATTTTTCTGTGTATTTATTCAGTCTTTTTGATCAGCTAGTGTGACCTGCAGAGATTCTATGTCTCTCCAGTGATTTTCTGTCTTTGCACTCCTGAAACATAAAGAAGTCAGTACCATTAAATAAACTTCTAGTGTTCACCTCCTGTAGATTTCAAGTGCATCCTGTCTGAATGAATTATGTTTTTCTTAAAGTGTAAGCTCCTCTGGCTATAAACTGTGATGTTTTATGACTTTAAAAGTCTCGGATACATTTATTTGTCTTTAACAAAAGCCGGCTTGGCAATGTGTTAGGTGGCTAAACCTGCAGTGCATGGGGAGAGGCGGGCACTGCCAGCTGGGATGTGCCAGTCCAGAGCACTGGGCACAGAGCTGCCCGAGGAGGCTGGGGGGGACTGCAGAGGAGATAACTTGCATTTTGCTCCTCTGTTGACTTCCTGCCTCGGTTCTAGAAGACAGGTGTCTGCTAGGGAGAGCAGGAGCCTCCCTTCGGATGAATGAATGTAGACCCCCTCCCTCCGAATTATTATAAATTTGAAATCAAGGGGCTTTCAGGCAGATATCTGGGGATAGGAATAACAGTTCTTTACTAATATAACCAGGCAAACAAACAACAATAACTACAGCAATAACAAGAACACAGAACCAGGGACCCCGGGACAGCTTTCTCGGCTGAGATGGGATGGAGGAGAGGCTTTGTTTTCACAAACCCCTCGGGCAGTCAGTCCCGGCGCTCCTGCAGGGCTCCAAGGAACAGTCGGCTGGGAACAGCAGGGATGAGCTGAGATCCTGGGCCGGTGGCTGAGGTGGATCAGCAGCTCCGCGGTGGTGGCTGGCACTGCCACACGTCCCGGCAGGACAGGGGGTGCGAGGCCGCCAACAAAGAGGGGAGAAGGAGAAGAAGCAGCCGCTCCGTCTGGGTGATGGCGAAATTCCCTTCTCTCCACCGCAGCAGCTTCGCGACCAGCACACCAACGTCCTTCCCCGAAGCCGAAAAAGGCCCAGCTAAAAAACTGTCCCCACCCTCTTTTTCTGCCCCTTTTCCTCCCCCCCTGGGCCCGGCCACTCTTTGTCCGTTTTGAGCACCCTTAAGTACCGGTAGTTACCTTGTCTCAGCACATAATGGGTAAAAAATTCCCCGGGCAGGCCAGAAGGACAAAACAAAAAAAAAGGACACCTAACCCTCAACACTTCCATACCCGGCTGGGATTGAATGGAGAGATTTACATTAGTCTGAAGTCCTTAGCCTGGTCATGAGAGCTCTCTGTAAGACAAGGAGGGCTAGGGCACGAACTTATTTCAGAAAAAGCTACCAGTGAAGATGATATTTGAGTGGGATGAGTTTATTCACTTTTGAAGGTGGGAGGCCTGGGTTCAAAGCCTTCTTTTGCTTAAGGAGGTGTATTTCACACTTAACTGAAGTTTCTTTAATCACTAGCTGTTCTGGGTTGACCTTTTTTTGAACTTCTTTCATTTTGCTATAAACAATTCATTGCCTCAGAGACATGGATAAAGGAAGAATGCCTGGATCATAGAGCAGTACCCAGCTAACTCGGGGGGAAGAAAGCACAGCAGAACTGCCAAATGAAAGTAATAAAAATCAGAATATTAAGGCTCTGTCTACACTAGTATTTTGGTTTTGTGCTGTAATGCAATATTGAGACAAATCCCTTCACTGCTCCTAAGAGTGGTTTGGTTCAAAAAAAGGTTTAGGTAAAAAAAATGAGACTCCTTTCAGGGATAATGACATTAGAAACTTTGCTTCAGTTGTCCACCAAATGCTGTCTAACTTCTCATGGGAAAATAATGTTCCCAGGCAAAGACTGCTTCTTCCAGCAGATTGAAATCTCATGTGGTGGGGTGCCAGGTCCAGGAAACTCACTAGCTTGAATTAACCCCCCAGACTGCATTTATTAGAGATGTAGAATTCACTGCTTTCATCTTCTTCTGCTTTTCTTGTGCAGAAGCTTGGATCAGCAGATAAATAAATTTAAATTATATTGGGCCATAAATGAAAAGTTAAACTTTTGAAATGGATGGAAAAAAAAATTCAGCCATGAAAAAGGATCCTGCCTAGACACTCCTAATATTAGACTAATTTTAGAGCAATATGCAGAAAAGAAACTGTTGAGATAGAAGCTATTGAAGTGAGAGGCAATGGGAAACAAGAAAAGTTTTAAGTATCATTAACTCATTTTAATGTAATTTTGTTTAGTTTATTTGGTTATTGAACTAACAGCCCTGAACACAAGATAACACACAGCTTTTCATTGAAGATATACAGGCTACTCATGTTCCAGCTATTGAAAGTATTGCTCATAGAATTTCTGAATGCCTTCAGATCATTCCTTTTGATATGTACAGTGCCATCAGGGGAAACCACAGTAATGTATTTTTAAAAATGCCTGAATGGCCACTTGTAAATAGTTTCTGTTGTTAAATGTAGTTCTGTATTCACATGCAAATGAATTACTTAATAGGATATATTTCAGTAAAATTGCTATTTTTTGTTAACAATTGCTGTTTTACCTTTTTAGGTACTCCCTTAAGAAAAAAAAATCTGGCAATTTAAAATAACACAGAAAAGTAGATCTTGGACTAACCCCTATCAGTTGTTAAATGAAACTGCTTTTCAGTTACATTGAAATGAAAGTCCATCTACTGATAAAAACAGTAGTATTAAAAGTATTGTACTGTATTTTAGAACATTCTAAAACAGATATTGTAATCTAAAATTGCATATCTAATAATCTGCTTTATCTCCTACTTTTGACATGGTTTCAGCAGTAAATAAGAGAAAAAAGATAGAAACAATGTGTAGAAATTCATAGTTTCTTGGAAATTTGGATTAATTATAATGACATTCAAAAACTCAAATATCTGATTGTCTCAGAGAATAGTTGACATGTTTATTTATTTATTTATGATAAAGGCTTTGGAAGAGGAGTGCTCAGCATCACACTGCAGAAATATTTCCAGGATGATTAGAGACTTGACAGAGGCTTGGGTTAACAATATTTTCAGCCAAAACCAACCAGTTTAATGCAGGAAGAACTGCAGCTCTCTCCTTGAAAGCAGTTCTTGACTCAGAGGTGCCTTACTCTCAAAATGACATCCAAAACCTAAGATTCATGGGAGAAAACAACATGAAAAGAGATCAGAAATGCAGTACTGAGCAGGGCAGCCCCTAAACCTGCCTGATAGAAAATGCTGGGAAATTCCTGAAATTTTATCACAGGCTGGGAATTAGCCCTCGTCTCAGGGCAACACACTGATATCCCTGTCTAAGCACAAGGAACATAAAATTATATTTTCTAACACCTGTGTAACTTGAACTTTTATATTCATGCAGTGGAGTGGGAAGGCATCTTTCACGTGAGGGCAATATAGCAGCACTAAATCTGCCTGTGCTAACATGATACAGCTTTGAGGGCGAGCATAGCGTGCATGGAAAGGCACGGGATCTTTTTGGGTATACTAAGGAGCTGAGTGAGCTATGTACAGCAGATTGCAAGATCCATATATTGAAACATTACAGTCACAATATATGTGGAGGCATCACAAGCTAAAATTTGCCATGAAAATGTGCAGATCTACTTTTACAAGCAGGTTTTTGCAATTAGTACATTTAATACATCTTGTGATCAACAATGACAATTGGCATTTGGCTACTGGAAAGTGCAAATTTGCCAAACTCTGGACAAATTAATTTTAGTATGGAACAACAAACAGAGTCTTAACTCTTGGAGGAATGTAAATTAAATCCTAGGAGAGGAATTTCTACCAGCTTGCCATGTCACTAAGCAGGAAATGTAATGAATACTTAGATGCTTCTTTAGAAATCTTTCACATGTGGTCGAATCTGGCCACAGCTGCTAACAAGCCATACAGCATCCAGACATGAAGATTCAGATACTTCAGACCAGAGAATAATATGCCAAAGGTTTCAGATACATGTCATATCTCCTTATTTCAATCTAAACTTCCATGAGTTTAAAGAAGATTGTAATAAATGGGAAAGTTTTCCTTCTGCATTAGTAACAAATTACCTTTTGCGTCATGGTGATATTTAAAAAGCCAAAACTCTCTGTGTTACATAATAGTCCAACCATTCAGTGAAATCATTTTTGTTCTGAAAATCTTACAATGTAAATGTACAAGCAATGCTGATACATAAAACAAAAGGTGGGGAGGGACCAGAAAAAAAGAGATGTGGGAAAATAATACAATATTATTCAACATCACTCTGTTATAAAGAAATGGAGTCATATTTCTTATCTCTGGTTGGGCTAGGACATAATTGATAAAGAAAGACATTTCTAGGGGCAAGGCTACTGTTCAGATTGCAAGATACTGGCCTGATTTCAGAATTTGAGAGTTATCATACTGTGTGTGGGGTTTTTTCCCTGTAGGACTTTCCTTTAAGAAATCTACATTTGACATAGAAATAAAACCTTAGCATGCTGTAAAATGTGACTAGTTAGCTGATTTAGGTTAGTTTTCAGTAGCTTTTCTTTTAGAAAGAACATGGGGTTCGAATAAGTCACAGATAGACCTAGCGGAGGAATATGGGGTATTGTTAGTTAGAAATTTGCATTACAAGTGGGCTATTGATAAATGACAGGAGACAGGAGGTGTTTCTGTTAAAGGTAATGTAATGATTAGTATGCATTGTGAAAATCTACAAGTTCAATTTTGGAAGCAAAGAGGTCTGGACAATTTTTCTTCATGATTAGCTAAAATTAATCTTGGTATAGGAAACTTTAGTAGGTCATCCGTTCTTACAAGATTCAGTGCACTTTAGGTTGTACTCAGATACTTGGACTGTATAATCCAATCCATTTATACATATATACATACATACATATATATTTAAAATAAATCAGTATATATTCCCTCAGATTAACTACTTCTTGAAGATTCTTACAGTTTTTTATACTTTTTAATCTGAAATAAGTGAGGCTGGTTTGACTGTCTGGCAATACTACTTCTCCTACCTTAGTTACCCTGACTGCCTAGTATGCACTGGTTTTCCTGCTTCTAGAGCCCTTCAGCCAACCACTGGAAAAGAGTGAGCACAAAATCTGTACTTCAGTGTGATGTGCTTGAATGTTAAATAAAAAGCCTATGAATTAAATTGGATATAGTAACTTCACATTTATTGCAACTGCAATAGAACATACACACACATACATATATATAAATATAACTATATTAAAAAAATTAAAAACTACCAAGGTCCCTTTTATCCCCTTTTGTCCTGTTCATCAAGAAATTGAGGACTCCTTCCCAGTGGAGAACCCTGATTTCTTTAGACTTTTCCAATGTATTGTGGTGGCATCCACGGGTACATCTTTACAAAGAACTTAACCTGTATTTTCTTAGTGTCACTCTTCAATAAGAGCGTTTGATCACACCCACATCACCACCTTTCTCTTTGTAAATGTCATACTGTCACTTGCTTTTCTTGGAGTCTAGGCAAGATTAGTCTTTTAGAAGATTAGACCCATCTAAAGTTACCAGCTAATGGCCTAATCTTCTTTAAAAATAAAAACAATTTGGAATGAAACACTGTCTTTCCACTGCCCTATGTAAATTTTTCTCATATTTTATAGATGTGTATCTTGAACACCAGCTACAAAGAGGAACACAAAACCCCAGCATATCATATCTATTTCTTAATTCTGGGAATGGATCCTTTTGAATTTAGTTCCCAAAATATTTCAGTGAGAAAAACTCCAAATGAACGAGTTCAATACTAATTTTTTTCCACCTGTTTCTTTCAAAACCTTTCACTGAGTTTTATATCAATACATACATATTTTATTCACTCAGAATTTTTTTTTCAGAAATAACTAGTTTAAAAAGTTTCAACTCCTTATTCTAGGGAATATATGTAAAAGAGTGAATTAATGGATTTGCACAAGTAGTAGTTATGCTGGTGTTTTCTAACTCATTTTGTTTCTGACTTTTTTGCTTTAATAATGTTCTTCTAATATAGATTTTTTTTATGTGTAATATATTTTATTATTTCTTCTTCTTTTCCCTAATATTTATTCAGCTGCAGTCTGCAAACCGGCTTTGTGTGCTTTTGTGTCTTTAAATATTTGCTCTTATAGGAAAACTCCTAGATGTACATTTCTGGTGATGATTCTAATGAGGTACCCCAGCCTCCAGGGCACAGCTCTGTCAGCAGGTGCTCCATACAAAGCAATGTTCAAGCTTGCAGGTTATTTTCACAATAGTGTAATTTTCTGGAATGATTCAGCTTGCAGTGGGGGAAATACTGGCAGAGGGCCCAGAGAACTTAAGCGTCTCTTTTTCTTCAGAACTAATATTTACAAGTTAAATACCATGCTTTATAATATAAATAAAAAGTTAACATTACCAATGCTCGTGGCATTATACTGGCAGTATTTTTATGGTGGTAAATTTTTAAAAATCCTAAAAAAACCAACAACAAAGGCCTACTCCTCACCCCCAAAATTCAAGAAGTCATTAGACTTGTGATTACAAAAGCAGAGATGTTCGACATCAATTTTAAACTTGCTAGATTTGCTTTCAGGTCTCTCTTTTCCTTCTATTTTTTGGTTACAAAACAAGAAATAAAGCTTGAATAAATTATTCACTCTTTTGAATTATGTGATGGCTGTGCACAATAGCCACCCATTAAACAAAGGCCCCTTCATGTACTTGCAGCAACACATACACTACATAAAATCATAATGTATTACATACACATCATAATTTGTTTTTTTTACTGGGGATGATAGGTTTTTAAAATATTGTAAAAAAGAAAGACATTATTAATTCATTCAGTACTAAAAATCCTTCATAATTATTGTTTGCAAAATAGAGTATGAATTAAAAATCAATAATTAGAGACTTTGAATTTTAAACAGAAGTTTAAAGAAAATGTTATATATCCTCTTTCCAAACTTCACTATTACAAATTCATATTTATACTATGAGAGCTTGAAAAATTTTAGTTACAAAAAAAAAAATCAAAGCAAAATAGTTTTGTTTAAAATGTCATTATGCCAAACACAATTTTATCCAAAATTAAGCAATCTTTAATCAATAATTTTTTTAATTTTTGCAATTTTTCTCAAAGAAGAGGTATGACCATCTAAGGTTTACAGCAGAGTTCACAAATTTTTGTCATCTCTGTATGCTGGTCCTTAGAATAATTGCAGCCCTGAGTCCAAAAATGAATTCTGTAAATGATCTTTGCTGGAAAGTGTTTTTAAATGATCTTGCAGCAGTTAAGTGTATCAATCATCAGTCTACTTTTTGACAGTGTTCTTCCTGGCAAAATCAATACTAAGTGGCACGGGTAGTACCCTGTGAGAGATTTCCATTTTGTACCCAGTGCCAGGAGCTGCTGACAGGGAGCAGCTGCGGTGCTGCTCTGCGGGGACAGGGCAGCCAGGATACAGGAGCTAGAGGCAATGGAGAGGGGGCAGACAGGGCCAGTGAGATCATCAGTCATAAAACACTTCATGTTGGAAGGGACCTTCAAAGGTCATCCAATCCCTCAGCAATGAGCAGGGATGTCTTCAAATAGATCAGTTTGCTCAGAGCCCTGCCTAACTTGACCTCGAATATTTTCAGGGATGGGGCATCTATAAGCTCTCTGGGCAACTTGCTCCAGTGTTTTACTATCCTCATTGTAAAGAGGTTTGTCCTTAAATCTAGTGTAAATCAACCTTCTTTTAGTTTAACCAATAATCCTTGTCCTATCACAATAGGATAGGACAGGGATGATTGGGTAAACTAAACCTAAAATCGGTTTAACTAAACTTAAACTTGCTGTAACATTGTAGAAACATGTAGAAAGTGGTTGTACAGCCTATCTCCCTTTGCTTTTGGCATCAGCCACATGCCAGTCACCACAGTGAGGAGCTGAATTCAAGCTGGCATACCCATGGTGGTGTTGAAGGGAAAGTGGTGTCCTGACAGCGAGTCAGGTGTGTGCAGCTTCTGTCTGCACAAAGACAGTATGCTCCAGGGGCCACATGCAAGGAAGGCCAGACCTGAGAGTGTCCTTCAAACTGAGGTGTGAGGACATTCACCCTGTCAAGGGGTTTATGATCCCTATCATATAGCTTTGTGAAGCTCATGATTGAACAAACAATTAAATATACTTCCCTTATGCTTCAAACTTCCCTTATACTTAAAAGCTCCAACAGAAGTTCTGATAATAAGAAAGGAGCACAGAATGAATTAAAAACAGCAGATGGTCAACTGGATTAAAATTTTCTACCAACAAGGCTAAATATTTGAAACTAGGTGATAAACATCTCCATTGACAAAGTAAAAGTCAATTAGTTACAGCAATTTTTTATAAAGGGGGTACATTGACGATGAATGTTATCAAAATGGAATGTTTCAGATAAGTCTGAATAGGATATTCTCAATAGGTTAAATATAAATTCTTTATCATGCCTCTTCATTTAGTAGACAAGATCTTTCACTGGTTCATTTGAAGAAGGTCATTTAGAGTCAGTAAATGTATGCTTGGAAAGGCCAGATGAGAACATGATCCATTGTCTTTCTTTTTCCCATTGTATGTATGCAGGAAACTGATCCAGATGAAGATACCTAGACAATATAGGAATAGATGCAATTTCTATTTACATCTAGTAACATCATTGTAGAGTGTCTGAACTGAAGATTCTTGAATTAATCATGTTTTTTCAAGTCTTTCATGAGATTTCAAAATGATTTTTTTTAAAATTTTGTGTTTGTGAAGACCATATGAATGTCTACTGTTTATGAAATGCATTTATAACAACTTCTTTAAAAAGCTTTTTTCAGGTTCAAAATTTTCTCTGAAACCATATTTTGCATGAAGAGCAACGGTGATTAAGAATTCTCTTTGAAGTTGAACACTTGTGGAGAAACAAATGAAACATTTTATGCACTTTTCACTGTGCTTTCAGCTAGCCAAAAGTAAAGAATTTGCAGATGGTTTTCAAGAAGGTGGGAGGGAAGGAATAATTTATCTCATTTAGAAATAAAATTGTGCCATAATGGTGAGATTTTAATGATAGATTTTGTTTTGAAATACAACAGAAATAAATATTATTCAGTGCACGAGAACTCCTAGGTTTCACGAAATTTGAAGTGAGGCAGTTTGAAATCAAGAGCCAAGATAAAGAGCTGCTGCTAGGGAGTGAAATAGATATTTACTGCAATGCTTGTCCTGTGGTAGATTAAGGTGCCGCAACCACAAGAACATAAGCATACTGCTCAGTGGCACAACATATAATTTGTTTATATGGGATAATGACTCCTGTGCTCATACCCAGTTCTGATATGTCTGTTCCTTGGCACCAGCACACTGCACAGTCATGCTAACACAAGTCGCGGGTTTTCTTTGGCTTTGGTGCATCTCAGACACCACAGTGGACCTGAGGAAAGAGGATTCACACCAAATCCCATCTGGCAGCCCCAGCCTTTGACTGTAGCTGCACTTAATCCCAGACTGATACAATGTGCCAGACATGCAGGTACCAAGTGACTCCTGAGAGGTACCTGTTTTCACTCTATTGATGCACAGAAACAGATTGGCAGAATGAGCTGCAAAAGGCTTTGATACTTATGTTGCCACAAGTTGATGTTTGCAATTTTCCCCATCACCATCACCCAATCACAGTTCACTGTCTGTGTTACCATCACCTTCCAATCTCCTGCCCCAAGCCACTTCTAGAGATACCAAGCTGCTAGTAGTTTATCTGTTTCCTTACTCCTTTCCTGCACGTACTTACACCGCTAGAGCAGGACAGATCAGCCCAGCCCACGTCTGATTCAGCAGTGCTCTTGGACGGGCATCCCTATGACCTCTATCTGTGAGTGTTTGTGTGAGCAGAAACCTGTACCACCTGCCCAATGAGGACTGGGCAGCTGTGCTCAAGGTCCCACCTGCCTGAGCTATGCTTTCAGTTTGGCTTTATCTTCCAAAGGTAAATACGCCTGTCATCAACACACCTTTTTGTCCTGAAGATAGAGTTCCCTACCAGTTATATGCATAATTTAAAAAGTTATTTAAAGAAAAGGCAAACCATGGTCCTTTATAAAAAGCATTACAGTCTAGCAGGTAATCTAAAGCTGCCTAGCAATTTTCCTGGTTCTATTTTTACAT
This sequence comes from Parus major, assembly GCF_001522545.3. Classification (NCBI taxonomy): domain Eukaryota; kingdom Metazoa; phylum Chordata; class Aves; order Passeriformes; family Paridae; genus Parus; species Parus major. The sequence goes on from NC_031768.1 coordinate 34,693,542, forward strand.
CTCCTTTGAAATTGCTTCAGACAAATAAGATCACATTTAGGTACTTTGTGAATTTTGGTTTTGGGTAATGTATTATGAGAAGAGGATAAATGGCTTTCAAATTTCAGTCATAGAAAGAAACATTCTGATTTGTAACATAGTAGTCTTTATATCTGCTAGATTTTATGAGGATTTTTGTGAAAATAGTTTCAACTGCAGCCAGCCTGATACTTCATAATAAAACAAGAAGATTGATTTTAGTGATCTGAAAACAGAGGGGTAATTATATTCTCATTTTCGTGTTCATGATGTGCACAATTCTGCTATCAAACTTTAATGGTTGTTCCAAGTGCAAAAACATATGCAAGAACATAGAGAAAACACCACATAGCTCTTAGCTTTGAAACTCATTGTCAGATAGCAAATATTATCACTATAAATCTTAACTTTCACAGTCAGCAAGAGCTGCAGGCTAGACTAGAGAAAAAGACAGGCATGGAACTGTAGCTGTGCATTAAAAGCCACACACTGTACATTGCTGAAATATGTATTGTGATGAAATTAATATTGAATAGTGAATTTTATAGCATTTTCTGATTTTCTTTTCCCCAGGCACAAATCAACACTTTTCTAGCTGCAGTATCCTTCACAATTAATTTTCTGTAGCGTCAAAAGAGGTGTGTTCAACACTCTGGGAAAAAAAAAGACTCTCTGATATGGTGGCAGCGGGGTGCATATGGTTTCATAACAACATTAAAAGCTCATCTTTTCTACTCTCTCTTTCCAGGAGTTGCTGTGGGAAGGGTGACACAGAAGTGAGAGTGCAATCCCTGCGGTCTGTTTTCAGAGAGTTGTGAAAAAAAGACCATGTGGGGGAGTGCAGGATATACTAAGTAACATCTGTTCCTAAATGGATGCAATAACATCCAACCTGCTTAGCACAAACAAAAACATGTCAAGTTAAATAGGGTATCAGCAGGACTCTACGTACAGCATGTGGAAGTCATGAAAATAAGCAAGTGGATCACTAACATTTGTGACACCAGTCAGCTGCATAAACAGGCTGGTGCATTCCTGGTGACATGTCCACTTATTAAAAGCACAGGGAAATGTGGAACACCAGACATTTGAAAAAATTGCAGCAAAAAAGCATGTGAAATTGTGATTTCCAGTATGTGTTTTTAAGAAGGCTAGAGGGCAGGTAAAGTGCTATCTCTTGTGTTTTGACCCAATCAAAACTTTAAGGCTAAAGCTGGACAGCTAAAACCACAAAAATAAGAGGAGTGCAAAGTTTGCAACCAGACAGCTGGACTGGAATTTGAAGGGGTAGTCAGAGAGAAACACTTTGGCCATGCCATTGCCCATATTAGTGCTCCACGTTAAATCCTCCCTGCAGGAAACACCTCAAACACATCTTCTGCTTCAGCCATTAGTTGCAAGTCTTCATTTTTCCAAACCAAGCTGTTCTAGAAGGACAAATATATGATTTTTTTGTGTCTTTCTGGAGCAACTACAGAGACACGTAACATGTTGGATAATTAGATCTTTTTTACAGTAGAAAAACAGACAGCAAGGACATAAAAAAGAAAATTTACCAGTTCTTTTAAGAAAGGAAAACCCTGCCTTCTATCAGAAATTAGATGAGGGTTTGGAAGCTAGTCATGTACTTCCCTGCAGGGGGAAATAGTTTTATACTGCTTTTCCAACAATTACATTAAACATAAGTCTGGCAGCTTCATCTAGTTTTTCAGTCGTTCTTCACTCAGTGCTACACACTGAGCAAAATTTGACTCACTCTACTCTGTGCTTTTAGTGGGTTGCCATGAAAAACAGCATGACATTTTAACCTAACAGCATGAGAGCAAATACAGTCATGCATCTCCAGTGGAAACAATATAAAATAGGAAGCAGATAATATTTCCAATGCTATATGCATGATACTGCCAGCATCCTGTGCCATTTACCAAGTGCTTGTAAACATTACAAAATAGAGAACACTAACCCACAGATTTTGCATTTTTAAGGTTTGATTTTATGGAGCCCCTGTGCCTGGCAGCAAACTCTGCAACATCCAAACTATTAGATGCCAACTTGCTTTGATTTGCTCTTTGGTTTACAGCTGGATATTGCTAAGTGGGTGCAGACTATCGGGTTTATTACTTTGGCTCCTTCTTTATTTGCTTTGTTTGTTTGTTTGCATGCAAAGGAAACAATTCTCTGTTTGGCTGTCAGTAAATCTTTGGGCTGGAGTGTACGGTGTGACAGCCCTAGGTCTGAATTAATTAAGAGACAAGATCTGATCAAAGAGTGGCTGTAGAAGAAGGGGAATCAGTTTGCTATTAAGAGACTGCCTATGAGAATAAGACTGTTAATGGGAGAGGTTTTTTTTTGTGTAAGAGGGATGGAAAGCAGAAAGGGAAAAGCAAACTAGCCAAAGCATGTATTTCAAAGCTTTTGTAAAACAAACTCCATGCTTTATTGTGAGGAGGGAAACTGGGAGTATTCTTAAGCATTACAGTTAGTGTAAAGTGTCTAATCTCATTTTGAAATAATATCTTACACTTCTTAATTTCTTAAGAATAGTTTTGACATAAAAGTCATCTTGAAACTATTTTTGTTCTGAAAAGTACAGGAATTCCTTTGGTTAAATGCAGAGCAGCTTTCTTTGGATTTGAGGATAAAAATAGGAGAGAGAGAAAAAAAGAGAAGAAACATGGAAGTAGTATATCTTTGAATAAATCCAGAAACTCAGTAAAAATTAACCTACACTTGCAAAGTTCTTCTAAGAGGTAACAGGCAGTCTCACTAGTGTATATTTTCATCTGTCTGGAAAGATTGGATGTTATTCTGGGTTGACTTGTTGATTAGACAGGAGCGCAGGCGATATTCTGCTCAATTCCTTCAGTGGCAGGGATGAAAACTGAAAGGAACAGGAAAACCCATGTTATAAATAAGTGGCTTAAGGACTGGTGCTATCAGTGCAATATTGTGAGGGGGTTTTTTTGTTTTGGTTTGGTTTTTTTGTGGGTTTTTTTGTGTTTTTATTGTTTTTTGTTGGGTTTCTTTTTAGGGCAACAGGCCTGCTAGAGTCAGATGGGCTTCATCTATCTAGCAAGGGCAAAAGGATTCTAGCCCATGAGTTGGCAGGGCTGATTTGCAGGGCTTTAAACTAGGTTTGAAGGGGGAAGGGGATGGAAGCAGGCTTTCCAGAGAGAAGCCTAAGGGTGGTAAGCCAGAGTTAGGGTTGAATTCAGCAGTGCAGCTGAAGTGCATGTACATAGGTAACAAAACAAGAGGAGCTAGAAGCCATTGTATAGAAAGAAAGCTGTGACATTTTTGCCAACATGGAAATGGGATGTCCTGACTCACAAAACTGGAGTGCTGCAACGGGTGGCTACAAGCTCCCCAGAAGAGAGGGGTGAGGGTACAGAGATGGAGGGGTGTGTTAGGATGTCTCTTGTCACTACAGTACTTGAAGTCAATGATGATAAGGTTGAATTCCTATGGGTAAGTACCAGGGGGAAGGCCATGAAGGCCAGCATCCTGGTGGAATTCTGTTACAGACCACCAAATCAGAATGAAGAGGTAGATTAATTACTCTATAAGAAGCTGGAGGACATTTGCAGATTGTCAACCCTTGGTCTTGTGGGAACTTTTAACCTGTCTGGTATCTTCTGGGGACTCAACACATTGGAGAAGAGGCAGTCTAAGAATTTCCTTGTGTAGGGAGGACAGCTTCTTGTCCAAGGTGGTGAGTGAATGACCAGGGTTGGAGCTCTGCTAGATCTGCGTTTTACTAATAGATAAGGACTGGTGGGAGATGTGGTAGTTGGAGACTGTGTGGAGCACAGTGACCATGAAGTAATAGAGTTCTCAATATTTGATGAAACAAGGATGAGCATCAACAAAGTTTCCACAGTGGGCCTCTGGAAGGAAGACTTTGGCCTCTTCTACACAGTGACTTGGAGAGTACTTGTGGAAGCAGCCCTTAGAAACAAAGGGATCTGGGAAGGATAGACATCAAGAAAGAATTCTTGAAGGTGCAGGAGCAGACTGTCCCTATGTGCCAAAAGATGAGCCAGTGGGGAAAATGTCTGGCCTGGATGGGCAGGGAGTTTTGAGGGAACTCAGGGGGAAAAAAAAAGGCTTTCCAAAGAGGGAAAAGCAACAAAGGAAATATTTAAGGATGTTGTTAGCTCATGAAGAAGGAAAATTATAGAGGCAAAAGCTCAGTTAGAACTTAACCTGGCCACTTCTGTGAAAGATAATAAAAATTTTTATAAATGCATTAATAGCAAAAGAAAGGACAACCTCAATTCTTTACTGGACCTGGTAGAGATTATAGTTAACAAAGATGAGGAAAAAGCAAAGGTACTTAACACCTTCTTTGCCTCTGTTTTCAACAATAAGACAGGCTGTCATAAGGACCAGACAGGATCCATCCTAAGGTGCCGAGGGAACCGCAGATGATCAGTTCTGGCTAACTTAGTAGGTCCCAGATGACTGGAAGCTGGGCAGTGATCATCCATAAGAAGGGCAGAGGAAGATCTGGGTACCTACAGGCCTGTCAGCCTGACCTTGGTGCCCAGCAAGATTATGGAGCAGATCACCTTGAGTGCCATCATGCAGCACCTACAGGACAGCCAGAGCATCAGACCCAGCCAACATGGATGTAGCATGGGCCAACCCTGCCTGACCAACCTGGTCTTTTATGTCTAGATGAACCCACATGGTGGATGAGGGAAAGGCTCTGGATATTTTCTACCTTTGACATTGTCTCCCACAATGTCAGCTTATTCCTGGAAAAGCTGGCAGCCCACAGCTTGGACAGGAGCACTCTTTTCTGGGCTCAGAACTGGCTGGATGGCCTGGCCCAGAGAGTGGTGCCACATCCAGTTGGTGGGGAGTCACTAACGATGTTCCCCAGGGATCAGTGTTGGGCCCAGTCTTGTTTAATGTATTTACTGGTGATCTGGATGGGGGGATTGAGTCCACCATCAACAAATTTACAGATGACACCAAGCTGGGAATGAGTGTCAATCTGCTGGAGTGTAGGAGGGCTCTGCAGAGGGACTGGGACAAGCTGAATTGATGGGCCAAATACAGTGATATGAGTTCAACAGGATGAAGTTCTAGGTCCTGCATTTTGGCCACAACAGGTCCCTGCAGCTCTACAGGTTAAGGACAGAATGTTTGGATGGTGCCCAGGTGGAAAGAGACCTGTGGGTACTGGTTAACAGCAGCTGAATATGAGCCAAAAGTGTGCCAAGGTGGCCAATAAGGCCAGTGACCTCCTGGCCTGGACCAGGAATATTGGCCAGCAAGACCAGGGAAGTGATTTTTCTTCTGGCACTGGTAAGGCCACACCTCGAGTGTTGTGACCAATTCTGAGACCCTCAGTTTAGGAAGAATGCTGGAGCATGCCCAGAGAAGGGTAGCAAAGCTGGTGAAGGTTCTGAAATACAAGTCCTGTCAGGAGTAGCTGAGGGAGATCGGATTGCTCAAGACTGCTCCTGGAGAAAAGGAAACTCAGGGGAGGCCTTATCACTCTCTACAAGCCCCTGAAGGGAGGTTGTAGTCAGGTCACGCTCTTCTCCCAGGCATCCAGAGACAGGACAAGAGGACATAGTTTTAATCTGCACCAGAGAAAGTAAACTTTCTGGACATAAGAAAGAATTTCCTTACAGAAAGGGGGGTTGGGCATTAGAATGGCCTGCCTATGGAGGTGGTGGAGTCCCTGGAAATGTTTAAGAAAAGACTGGATGTGGCACTTAGTGCCATGGTCTAGGTGACATGGTGGTGTTAGGTCATAAGTTGGATGATCTCAAAGGTCTTTATCAATCTGTTTCATTCTGTGATTCTCTAAAACAAATTACTCTTCTACTACTCATGGTATATACAGCAACCTTAAATCTTGTTCTGAAAAGACTATAAAGTGGTTCACAGTCGGTGCCAGGCCTTCTCAAATATAGAGGATTAAAGTCTGAGGTCTGTTGGCAAGGTTTTCTCAAAACAAGTGGAGTAGGCTTCATTTTCCATAGCTTTCAACTTCCACAGCGTAGACAGTTAGATCTGGATGAGATAGGTTCACCTTACCTTATAGATAGTGCAGAGAGTTACAACTCATCTTACCCTGCAACAAAACCATGGAATGGTTAGGTGAACTCTTAAAAACAATAGCTTCTTCCTTCCCAGTTCATTACAGAATTAATGGTCAGGTGTAGGCATTTGCATTAGACATATGCATTCTGTTTAATGAATCCTCCTGTGACATTTCTGAGGTCTCTCAAAGCAGTGTCAGTCTTCTCTGTTCTAGCCAGGGTCATGAGTAGCCACAGTTTGTCACTCCTCCGGTGAGGGGCTACTGAGCCTTTCTGGACAGCAGACATGGAGGCACATTACTGGATTTGGCTGAACATGCCATTAGAAACCTTACCCAGTTGAACTTGGTAGACCCAGAATAGAGCACAATTTTTAGGACAGAATAGTATCTCTTTAAATATTTTGTGAATTTGCTACTGATTGTTACCAGAGCTCATGTTTAAGGACACTCCAAGCTCCAACTGGTTTAGAGGTGATTAGGACTTGTCTTTTGCATATTTTCAATAAGCATTGTCATTCTGATCCCAGCGTGAGACTCATATTAAGTTTGCTTAAGGAGTAAAAAAAAATTAACACCTCCAATGTTTGCACTAACCCCCTTCCATCTTCAAGGGATGTGACAGCAGTACATCTCTCAAGTTTAGTCACTGGCCTGGCAACAACACTGTGATACGGATGACAAATTTTCTTATCTGTGTAACAAGAATTACTTTTTCATCAATAAATCCTTTGGGTTCAATAGAAGGATAAATTAATTTTGTTGATGCACTTTATAACTGTATATGACTTTGAACTGGAAGCTGGTCTCTAAAATTGCTCTGCCTTCACCTCCAAAGAGTTTTTACTGTTGTACTTGTTAGCTTTCTTTATAGCTCTTAATTTATTTTTTTTTCCATTCCATGTAGAACTAAATTAAAGAATGCTGTAAGAAAACCCTACAGGTTAGGAAAAATAAAATCGTTATTTGGAAGGTACAGGATGGCAAGGATTCTTTAAAATTGCCTGAAGAATGGAGATTTGGGACAAGCTCACCAGCAAAACTCTTGGCAGCATGGTCATATGTGGTAGCCGATGGGAAGAGAGAGAAGGAAACTGCTGCTGTAGAGAAGAATAGGCTGAACACAGCAGCAGCACAAAATATTTGCTTGCTGATAATGATGTGGATAATGTGTTACAGTAAAGTAGAATGAAGGACACAGGAGAACAAAAGGCTGACTGACAAATAGTATACAGTCCTTTTATCAGGGACCAGTAAGGTGAAAGCAGAGATCCTCGACTGGAGCTTTCAAGAGCATTTTAGAAAACGATTTCAAGGCATTATTATTGCCAGAAAGGCAAATGACAGCTTCATTTGTTGTCTTAAATGCTAAGATGTCTCTAAATGCAAACTGTCTTCTTTTCTACTGGGAAGTGAAACATCTGATTTGTAAGATACATATCTTCATTCTACAAATTACTTTGTGAAATTAATTAATTAAAAAAGGTCATGGAAATTCTACATAAATTCATTCTGTACAGAATTTATTTTAATTTACTAGTTAACCTTTGATTTTTATGATAATACAAGCTGTATTAAATGCAACTATGGTTAAATTATGGTGCAAATGTTGATGATGGTGAAGATATTAAATATTCCTGTACTGTAACAGCTACTGAGGAGAAATTAACAGTACTGTAGCTGAAACTAAGGCACCTATTTTGATAGATGTGACCATTGATCAGGTTTCATAGTTGCATTAACTGTTCTTCTGCCTTACTATCCTTATAAATAGATATTTTGTACAATTTCCTAAGCTCAATCTCCCTTGCTGCAAATCAGGCAGATTACATAACTGAAATACAATAATTATCCACATTATCTTTTCACAGTAATACAATATAATTTGAAACCGGAGTAAACTTGTTATTTTACATTTCAGAATTAAGAAGTTTGAATGAATAGAGGTTAATATTGAGAAGTCATTGAAAAGTAAAGTCAAAGCACAACATGTAAGAGTTTTTTTCTTTTCAATTTTTTTTCAAAGTGAAGTGACTACATTTGTAGGATTTTCACACAAACAGACACAGGAGACCGTGGTGTTATGTGAAAAATAGGCATGTTCTTTTTTCAGTAAAAAAGCAAGTTTTACTAGTTGATGCCAGAACCCCATCTTTTGAATCATATTACCAATTCATCCACAAAATGATTGATTGTAAACATTTCAGTAACAAATTACAGAATTAGCCCACTATATTTGGGCTTTATACAGCCCATCCAAGATAATTTACAATTCAGTGTGCAAGGAAAAGAAAACTTCAGTACTATGTAAAAGTAATAAAAAAAGAATCAGAAAAAGGATTATCTTGTAACAAACATAATGGTGTGGTGAAACACAGGAGAGCAGGTAAAATGAGCTATTTTTTAATCCATGTTGATGAACAAGGCATGGTTAGAACACTGATGAACAAGTTGCTTTTTTTTTCAAGAACTGTTAGAACATTTCATGGACAGATCTGATCATTGATCAGGTTTCATAGCCTCAGTAGTTATTTCTTTGGCCTTTTTGTCCTTATAAACAGATACAGTACAATTTTATAAACTATATCTTGCTTGTTGAAAATTAGGCATATTACTGAGAAATATTAATGGTCCATCTATTTTTACAAAAATTTAATACGTACCTGGAGATACCCTATTGCATTTCCTTATATTCTTCTCTAGGCAAATCCAATTCACTTTCGAATCTTTTCTTCTGGGTTATGTTTTCAAAATCATGTTTCTCTGTTGTTATTTCAATTTATTCCAAATTTATTCCAATTATTCAATTTATTCCAACTATTGGCATCTTTCTTAGTGTGGCATCTAAAGTGGAAACTTGTTTTCCAGCTTAGGCCTACCTTGCATGGAGCAATGCAAAATAATTGCCTTCCATAAGATAACAATGACACATAATTATGGGGTTTTATACTTAGCAAAGTGGCCATTGACTTTTTCTGAGTCATCTATGGTTTGTTTGCTGCCTGGTAGAATATTCTCTGCTTCCTTGTTTTTCTGTCTATAAAAGCTTTCCTAAGTTTGTGTCAATTACTCTTATTTCTTTCAGCCCTTTGCTTTTCTGTGTTATATCTCTATATGGGTACAAATTTTCTATGGGATTTGGTCTTAGACACAGGGACAGGTTGCGTACCAACCTTAGATTTTGTAGTACTAATGGCATATAATTTTCTCTCTTTTTTTCTGTATTAAAGTAGTTTTCTCATTTGACTTAATAGTGACATTTGTCAAAACAAAACATTTGTTAAAAACTAAAGCTTTTTCTGAACTTTTTCTTTTCCTGCCTGGGGTCTAGTCTAGAAATTCTCTAAGCTGAAATTTGCATTTGTTTGAACATTTTTATTGTTCCACTGCTCACACTTGTTCCCCACCTTAAAATGGCAAACTATTTCACTGTGATCAGTATTATCCATTGTGGTTTTCTAAATTGTGAGTTAATGTCTTATTCAAAATGTACTGTAAGGGAGCTTCTCTTAATTGTTGCTTCCAATTTTTGAAACCCATTTTTTTCAAACACATACTTCTGTGTATTTCTTTCAAAAACATGGTGGTAAAGTCACCCATTACTATTTTTTGCTTCACCTGGAAATTCACAAAAAACTCATTTCAGCCACAATTTTCATTAATTTTTTATTAGGTTTCTGTATCAAGCTTGTTTTGTTTTATTTTCAACCACATGCTTTCAGCAGATATTTCTCTCAATTCTTTAGACACATCAAAAAGCCCGAGATGATAAAGGTTGTTCAAATGCTGAAACTAGAAAAAAAAGCATATGGTGCACTCATCTGTGCAACCCTCTTCATTCTTTTTTAAAGTAAAATTTTATTTCAGGCAATCCCATACAATCCTGGACCTTATCCCCAGAAGATCCAGAAGCTACCAAAGCAGAAACCAGAGATGGCTGTGCAAACTTCTTTCTCTTAGCTACACTTGTCAGAAGGGGATGTCCCATGTGCTTAAAACACTCCAAGAAATGCTCTTTCGTATAGAAAAGGGTGTAGAGCAGATCACTAGTCAAAACAATCCAAGCATTCAAAGGTTGTCTCTTTTTAGTAGTCATTGAAGTTACAGTTCAGGAAAAATGATCTTGGGGGACAGCAAAAGAGAATTCAGAAGCTTCAGCTCCTGACCATCTTTCTGTGTTAGAACATCTCAGGAAAGGTAATAACATAATTCCGAGATTAGCTCTTTGTGAATGGTGAAGGACTGAAGATGTTTTGGGTTTTTTTTTTGTTGTTTGTTTGTGACTGTTGGTTTTGGGTTTTGTTTTGGGGCTTTTCCAAAAAAAAAAAAAAAAAGTTCATTTCCAATTCTCTTGCAACACTTTTGGCCAAGAATTACATCACTATTCTCACTGTAGGACAACATCAACACCAGTGAAGTTTGATGTTTGTGGCATTCATGCCACATATTTCCTTGCTTTAATATTATTAATTCTAAAATAGACAGTCTTTTCTCTTTGTAGAAACAACCACATTTTGTCAGCCTGAGGATTCACCTGGTCCAATAGCTTTGTTCTAACAGTGGCAAGCAGCATATGCTTGAATAAAATGTAAAAATAAAAATAACCTAATAAATATGTTTCCTTTAAATGCCTTACTGACTTCTGGCAATCAACAGTTTAGGGATTCCTGCTGATTATTCCTAATTGCATTAGACAGTATGTATGTATGTATGTATGTATGTATGTATGTATGTATGTATGTATGTATCTATCTATCTATCTATCTATCTATCTATCTATCTATCTATCTATCTTTCCTGTCAGTCTGTGAATTCCAGTGCAATCATGTGAAATAGTGTGAAAATGGGAGGATAATTCACAGAGGTGCCTTGCTGCACATAGTATGAAACCACTTAGGAATTGTCACCATGTAAATGGCTCTTTTTTTTTTTTGGTTGCTGTACAAAACAACAATACAAACATAGGAAAGAAAACCTCAGCTACTTCATAAAAAGAAAATAATAATCAATGGGCATGGAAAATAAATTAAAAGAAGATTAAAGATAAAAAGTGTCTTTTTAGATTTAGCTGTTTATGCATATCTATATATATGTATATATATATGTGTATATAAATACCTTTATAATTGACTTATACTTTACAGTTTCAGCCAAAAATTATTGTAAAGCTAAGAAGTTACAGGATACATGTAATTTGAGAAGCTTCAGGGAAAGATGCCTTGAGGTTCTGAGCACAGCCTGTGAAATCAATATTTTAAATCATGAAGCACCCTAATACTATGGAGATGCAAGAATGCAATTGCTTCTCTTCCGGTGCACCGTCTCCTGCTGAACTGATTTAGCTTTGCTGGTTAAGTTGTAAACTACAACATCCTCTGGAAAAGTTATAAAAAAACACCAAGCAAATGATAAAAAAGAACAAATGCAACTGGAATGAATGGAAACTGGGAATTAGACAGCTAGGCAAGATTCTGCAAGAGCCTGTGTATTTTTTAGCTGGTGCTGAGCATTCTTGACTCCCGTTACAGACATGCAATTCCTAATGAGCTTACACCCTATTTTAAATACTTTGCTATGGAAGTGTTCATCACTAGATAATCTTATTCTTGTAATGACTGCCAATACAGCCATTATGCTAATGAGACAGCTAGAAATAAAAGGAGATAAAAGGAAAAAATTATAGCTAAAATCCAAAGCAGTTTTAATGCTTCTAGTTTTAGTTTAATTAAGTTCTTCCAAAGAATTATGACTGAATTAGGAAGAAAGGAAGGTAAATATTGCAGATTAAAGAAGAAAATTCTTTAGTACTTGTGTGAATTCTCATTTGTGTTTTCTTAAGTAAGGCTCCATCCTGAATGATTTCCCTGAGAGACATATTTTTATCTCAGAGTACATGGATAAACCAGATAAGCCACTATGATGGTTAATAGGGAAAATAAAATGCTAAAGCTAAGAGAAATCTTAGGAGTTGAACTGTTGGAATAGCACAAGAAACAGAAAAAGTGGAGTGAAACAGAGTTAAAATTATTTCCTTGAAAGATTAAGTGAGGAAACAGATTAAAATAGTGAAGTATGATTCAACATAGAATCATATGATTCTATGATCATATGAAATCATATGAAAGTGAAAAGATAGGTTGGTTCTAAGATGTGCACCTGGCTTTTATGTATTTTATGTTAAATATTTTTTGGTTAAATACTTTAGAGAATATCTTCATGAATCCTTTGTACACTAATAGAGCACAAAGTCCATTCAACCTTGAAACTATGTTGGGAGAACCACTGGTGTTTTTTATTTTATGCCATAAAGAAAACATTGTATTGATTTGAGAGTAATCTTACATTAATTAGAGTTTCTTTGTTATCAGGAATGCTGTTATCCAACATAATTAGGATTATTAGATGCTGCTTCACTTCCTGCAATTGCCTGCATCACCTCAAGAGTGAGGGATTTTGAAGCACACTTTGGCTTCATTCTGACAGCTGCTTCTAGATGTCAAGACTGACTTGGGAAGGTCTCCTCCTTAAAGAAAGATTTTGTCCTGAAGAGAGGTCACTCCAGAACCTGATTCTTGTTCATTAACTTCTCTTCCAGCAACTTTTCAAGACTCAAAACTATATGTTGACTCTTAACATGATTTTTTTTTTTTAATGACAGCTTTCCAGGTGGTGATGACTAGTCCTGAGTCATATTCCCATGATGTTTTTCATTCCATGACTTCAACCATTTCCAACATCCTAGCCTGTCACATTCAGAAAATTTGGAAAGCTTTAGAATATCTCTCAAGAGTAATTCGTTGTCATGATGACTGCACAGAGCCATAAAAGTAAAATGCTAATAATAAATAAAACTTGCAAACATCATGAAAATTGATAAAATAAACATAGACAAGTAGGAAGGCCTTAAATAATGCCCCATTAAATTATTCTAGGTGAACTTAAATAGAAAGTTAGAGGCAGTTGCCATATTACAGAACTCCCCAGTGAATCAGTTTTGATTTCTCTCTCATGTTACTATCCTGAATGAGGTAAAGGTGGCACCTGGGGTTGGAAGAAAAAAGAAAAAGTAAAAAGGAAGAGAAAAAGATCTTGAAAAATCTTGGCAAAACACTAGAAAACTGTATGTCAGAGAAATCCAAACAAGGTAAAGCTGAAACAAAGTGTTTGGAAATACAGGTTAGAGGATGCAGTTGTTATCAATGTGCATTTCATCAAAATCTGGTTATTTTTCATAAATAGGTTTAGCTTAATGATATGCAGAATATGTGTCATAGTATTACATAAATTTCATATGGCAAAATCTATAATTCTTGGGAGTATCACCAGTATAAGAATTAGGGTAGCTAATAAGAGAAAAGGGACAGTTTTCAGGAGTATAAAATCTTGTTAGCAAGAAAATAATCTGATTTTCTCATCTGTATGAGACAACACTGGAAATAAAACCCTTAAATTGTAGCAGAAAACTTGTAGACTAAGAGGAGATAAGAAAAAAATAAAGACAAAAACAACCCAGAAGTTTTGTTGCGATAGGCATTGAACTGCTGTTCTCAGGGGAAATGCTGACTCTCTGCTACTGGAGGTCTTCAAAAACTGGTTAGATAAATATCATCTAAATGTTATGTTGTCATTAAGCACAACTGTTGTAACATTGTAATTCATAGTTTATGCTGTAGACTTCTTGGTCCTTAGATTAGTTTTAGATATATTTTTAATTAGTGATCTCAGTTGGAAAAAATATGTAAAAATATGTATTGTTAATAGAATTATGTATTTCAGGTAATAGAATACAGGTTCTGTAGCAGGAAATGTAAAACTAATACCTGAAACAAGAAAAAAACACTCACCTGACAACAGCTATTGAAACTCAGGAAAGTTCTTTCTCCTTATATTTACACTTTTTAATGCTGTCCAGTAGACAAAATTCTGAACTAAATGTGACCTGAGCAGGATCTGAACAAAATTTAATCAAAATTTAAATTCTCACCTTTAGGGTGAAAAAGATGACAGGAAACAACGGGGCACAAAGATACGAATTAGGATGTGTAACACGGGAAATAAATCAGATTTAATGACAGAATATTGCTGTTCAAGCAAGAGAAAAGTTAACAATGCTAACAAACTAAACCGGTGAACAGACATGAAATAAGATTGCTCTGATTTGGGCACCAAGCAGAGAGAAGTAAAAGTCTATATTTTCATGCCAAAGAATTTAATTTAATCCAAGTCACAGAACAGTTTTTAACCTTTTTTGCAGAAACAAATTCTTCAGCATGGAAATGCCAGTGAAGACTGAACAAATGTGTCTCCTGATGTTACACAGTCTTCAGCCCCCTCTTAGTCCACCCCCACAATCCTTCATTTGGGAGAAATTCGAGGCAACCCCTCCTACTGTCCTTTCTCTTCCAATCATCGAGAAACAGATTCCCAGAGAGATATTAAGCAGTCTCAAGATACTGAGTTAATTTAGTTTGTTTATTGTTGTGGGTTTGGGTTTCTTTTCCTACACTGAGAATGCACTTGTTTTCAGTAAAGAAATTCCCTTCCCTCACCACCTCCAGTTTTCTTTAAGTGAGGCCATTTGTTTTCAGTAATGCTGAATTTTCTTCCCTCCTGTAAACATGTTCAGTTTTTGCAGCTAGAGTACAAACAGCAAATGCTCACCAGAATCGCTCACCTCTACTTTTTCTCTCCTTCCCCCATACCCTCAGCTAAGCTCCTCCAACAAGCCCAGCAGCAGCATGCATATGTTATACATTAAAAACAGCCAGAGAAGGTAATATTCATCTGTATGCTGCCTGCACTGACAGGAATTGCAGATTCAGAAAAATGATGTTTATTTTCCTCAGCTTCAAATTTTCTGAATTTCTCAACAGATAATAACACTATGAAAAGTTGCATGGTTGAACTTAATATTTTTTTTTCTCATGCTTTCCAACAATTATTGCTATTGTGTAACTAGGAGGATGCATCTAACTGTTCCTTCTGAAGGAAACAACATTTTCTATGTCTATATGTTCATGTATACTTTATGTTTCTTGTTTAACCAAAATTAGCATAGCTAACCAGTTCTGAACAAGAAACACCCTTCTTCTAGCAACTGATAATGAACAGTGCACCTATTGTCTAATAAAGGTGCCAGAAAGCATGAACACCTGACAGAAATATGTAATCTTTATTTTGTGTTTGAATGTTTTATTCCTGCGGTGTTCAATAACCTTTGTCTTACAAAAAGACTGCATCTGTGCTCTTTATGCAAAAGCTTTCCTTTGTATTTTTAAAATTGGCAGCAGTGGGAGTTTTGCTTTTTTCAGGATCTGGTTTAAGGAATACAATAACTAGGCTCTCAGAATGGAGCAAGATAGGAGAAACAAATATGAATATATACAGAAATTCAAAAGTCATCTGCATTGTCCATATTCTTCTATAGAAGTGCAATGAGAGTTTTATTGCTCCCTTTAGCAGAAGTAATGTCATTCATTTTGTAGTGCTGCTTCTGACTATTTGATGTCTGAAAACATCTATCCACAGCTGAGGGAATATTGAGCAGAAAAAACAATGGAGATGTTGGATGTCTTCTCTGTAGCACGGACTATATCTGAACACCTCTTTATGCTCAGGCTATTCAATATTGCTTTTCTCAACCAACAATGGAAAATTGTTTCTTCTTTGTATAAGTTTCATATTTGGTTTTGAATGAGCCAGGAGACAGCCAGTTGTGCAAACATCAGTATCACGGATAACATCACTTGTCTCTGAGATCAGCTCAGTAATCTGATTTCTCACTGTCTGCTGTGACTGGTACAACAAGTCTTTAGCAAATAATAGGAGGAGCAGGAGTCCAGAGGTCAATTTATTCTGAAAAATCTATCTATATTTGATTGAAAATTATCCATTTGTCTATGTAAGTGATAAAAAAAATGCTGTAAAATCATTAAATCCAAGTTAGTGAATTAGTTGTGTTAAATTTAAACATTTTTTTTCCTGAAATGTGTTGGTTTGTTTACAGTATGTTTGCTCTTTTCTTTCTCAAGATGCTGAGCCAGGTGAGATCCTGATTATCTGATCTGGTTTTGTTTTCATGTAATAGCTTATGTTCATCTTTGAAACTATGATCCATCTTCTTGAAAGCCTTCTGGCTGCATGATCACTATACTACAGTTTTCCATATGATTTTGCAGGATGTTACTCTGGTATTCCCCACCTCCACATCCTAAATCTCATCATTCAACCAGTTTCTTTTTTATCCAGTCTATCATCTGCTGAACTGAACATCCCAGGCTGGGAATGGCAAATGGGGTGATGTACTCACTTATGCTGGGGAAAGCCTACTTCAAACATCTTAAAACTGGAAAACTATGTCAGCATTTATCACATGCACTTTTAAAGTCCTTTTGAAAGTTAAATCCTAGCAGGAAAATTCTTCACAAGTAGGTTATATTAGAAGTTCAGGACAGAACAGATGATTTGGGGGTGGGGACACTACAGTCCAGACACTGTTTCCCACCATTTCTTTAAAAATAGCTCTTCCTAAGACTTTGCAACTATTCTCTGTTTCCCTCTTACTGTAACCTAAACTGTTCTGTTATGAAATGAATTTAACTTTGAAGAAAGGGAGTTTATTGTTTCAGCAATCTGTGCCCTCTGTCCTCTCAGGTAAATCCTTCAGGTATTCAAAGCTCCTAATGATCTCCCTGGCTTAAATTACCCTACAGAAATAGCCCCTTTTGAAAGCACCAGGTAAATTAATTTTCAGGCCACACAAACTTTTAATATATGTTAAAGATGATAGGATAATATGGGTTAACTGTCTGTGAAGAAACTAATTTATTTCACTGAGTACTGTCACTGTTCAGTTACTATATGCTGTGATTTATATGCTGATTGAGGAATCAAGGTTGAACGTTGCGTCAAGATGCCAAAAGTTCATATGAACAAAACAGCCTATTGGGGGGAAAAACTGGAAATTTCTACTGTGTTTTTCAAGTACCTTGTGACCCTAAGCTCAGTAATCTTTTGAAATCCTTTATAAAGGACCATTTCTTCACTGTTGTCATGATGTGAGTTATTAAAATTTAATTTCCCAATGAAACTTCTTGAAAAAAACGGTTCAGTCCTGAACTATATTGAATGCAAGACATGTAACATATTTTTAGTATTAATTTTTCTTTGATCTGGTATCAGATGTATTTTTAATTAATCAGGAAAACCATTCACTGTAAATGACGAATGGATCCCCCTTGATGCTTTTGTGCATGTTTTTTGCATGTGTTTATGTTCCACCATTGCCATAATATTCCATGTGGTGAAAAAATCATATAATGAGTCCTCTACAGATATTCAAGAAACTCCAGAGTGTCCATTGGGAAGTACAGGCAAGAAGCTTCTGAGAAGTATGTGACATTGAAGAATAAAAGTAAGGTTTTTCAGGAAGAAATGGGAAACATTTCTGAGACAGTTTGCTAGATCTCTTTGTAGAGGTTTCTCTACTTCTCCTTTGCTTTAAGGTACTGGGAGCCTGGAGCATTTGAGTGAGGCTGTTGTTATTCTTCAAGTCTGCTTATAGATAGATATAGATATAGATATAGATATAGATATAGATATAGATATAGATATAGATATAGATATAGATAGCTATAGATATAGATATAGATAGCTATAGATATATAGATATAGATATAGATATAGATATAGATATAGATATAGATATAGATATAGATATAGATATATAGATATAGATATAGATAGATATAGATATAGATATAGAGCTGTTCAATAACCAGCTTCTGCAACTCCTATGTTCTAGGCAAAACAGCAGCTTACTTCCCATAGCACTTCAATTTCTACATGCAGTTGGGTTATACTGCACCTTCCAGAAAATGTGATTGTGATTAATTTCTTTTAAATATTATTGTGCCTCCACCAAACATTGCACATATTTTTCACTCACTACTAGAGCATTGCCAGGTTCTAAAGAAATAAAGAATTCAATCTTTAGGTTCAAATAAATCTCTCTTTCTCTAGGTGTCTGCTAGGTGTCTGTATGTAGGCTCAGTGAAGTGATGTGTCTTTGCATCTTTCACTCCAAAGCTGGGCCTTGGTACATTCCTTAATGCATGATTTCTGGCCCTGAGAAGAGGGAGGTAACAGGTATCTGAACAGTAATTGTATAGGAGGCAGAAAAATAATGTCTGCAGCCAGGGCTAGTTTGTATAGGCTAGATGCTTGGTATAAAAACAGATATCAACACAGGAGAGGTGCTCAGATCTCCCTGAAAGGTTTATCCATTAAGGTCTTGTGTGAATAGTCATGATGAGTTAACAATCACCATCAGTGAAGGAAAGCAAGCCTTACTTAGCTCTTTGCAAAAACAGTTTGTAGGCATCTGCCATCAGTATTGCTGTCTCCAGATGCTGATCAGACACAGACACATCTGTAGCAGCCCTTAATGAGCTGCTCAAAACCCAAATATGAGTAGAATTGTAGACACCGTCTGCAGCATTTGATTTTGGACTGGCACTCTCCCTGAAGCAACTTTAAATGCGTTCTTGAGGTACGTAACTGTCTCTGTATATTGTGTGGAGATTACAGATATCTAAATCTGTCTTTTGAGAGCAGGGTTTTGAAAGGTAGCTTTCACAGCAACTCTTCTTATATAGCTCAGATTCTCAGTCACTTGCTCTCCCATCAGCCCTGTTTGGAAGAGCAGGGAGTTAAATAAAGGTTCCACTTTTTTTAGTGGCTGAAACTCTTGAACTCTACTTCATTTGCAGTATCTATCAAGAGATTGCTTCCTTGCTGAATGTAGGGCAGAGGGAACTGTACTTGTAGATTTACTTTGTAAATCAGCTATTTATTTCCTGTCTTTATTATCTGATTTCATGCTATGCAAAGACTTCTTCTCTTGCTGAGAGAGTTTTTAATAAAAGTTGGTAACTGATGCCTAGAATTACATTAATACTGATACAGCAGCAGCATTTCCTGCTCCTTCAAGAGGATCTTCAAAGAAAAAGCAGGGGAACAGGGGAGGCTGCCATGATCTTTCATTGTTTTACTTCCTGTAGTAGCTACTTTCAAATGACTAAATATTGCATACTTTGGATACTATATGGATACTCCAAAAATAAGGAAAACATTCTCTCAGATTAAATTCCCTTGTGAAAGTTGGCTGGTGTAGGAGTGCAGAAACTCAGGATAATATCTCCTATGAATAGGGTCCATAGTGATAGACTCCTTGGAAATATGCACAGTGGGAAAAAAAAATATCTTTGGCAACTGTGAAAGCACATTTCTGGAATTTGGCATAATCTAGTTAGACTACAGTTATCTCTTTCTTGAATAAAGGCTGGTGCTATTAATTTGATGTTGAGACGAATCAGAAACCCTGCTGAGAACTTTAATAAGATACCTAACAAGGGAAATTCTCCACATTAGGCAGTCTGGCTAGCTGACAGTCACTGCTGTGCTATTTCAAGATGCTTTAATATGACTCAAGTTAATATAATAGACCTCTAGGTTCCAGTTTCGTATAATTTTTATGGAGATACTATATGCATATACATATGTGCATATAAATACACATTTATATCTGTACTCCACAAGATGAAGTACAGCTGGATGAAGTAATAGCACCAAGTGAAAATTTTGACCATAGTAATAATCTTCTATTTCAATCAATAAAAAAGGAATTATTTTTATATAATTATAAAAATGATTAAAAATTATTTTATATAAATATAAAATTATAAAAATATAAAAATAATAAAAATATTATTATGTTTCAGGGACAGAAATACAGCATTTTAATGCTGCTGTTGTGTGCTAGGGATTTAATTGAAAATATAACTCGAAGTGAATTTCTTTAGGCCCAAACTCAATCAACTTGAAAATTAACAAAGAAAAAGGGAATGAGTTTGCAATGTTTTTTAAATTTGAATTTCTTATACTGTTTCTCACTTTTTAAATATAAATTAACACTTTTAAAATTAGCAGTAGCTTTGAAAAAATAGAGACTCTTGCAGTTTAAAAATGTAATTACTTTTTTTCAGGTTATTTTCAATTAAATTTGGTTGAATCTAAAAGTAGGGACAGGCAGCTACTTTTGTATGACTAAAAATTATTAACTTTTTAATTAACTGAAGCATTTCCAACAATTGAAAGGAAAGGTAGATTTTGTAAATATACATTTGTTACAGTTATATGGGGAGGGTTGGAGTAATTCCTTCTGTTCAGCTTGGGGTAGAAATATGAGGCCAGAAGGATTATGATATATGAAGCATTTATTCTTTAGCGGACTTTGATAGGAAGGACTTCTCAGTGTAAATGGTAAGGGAGAACAAATAAAAATAGTTTTTCTCAACATCCAATTTAAACATGCATGAAACTTTGGAATGCATTCCTTAATGAGGGGGAGGTGCTGAAGCAGCTTGGTGACAAGTGTTCAAATAATCTCACCTGATTTTTCTATACTGTTCACTTTCTGAGGAGAGATTCATCTGATCCTTGTCTTGCTGGGTGATTCATATTTCTTTCTACCCACCAAGACTTGACCCTCAGATCTTTGTTGCAGGCTCCATACTTGCCAAATCCTCCCATAGGGTTTGTTCGTGTTAGTATGCTAGCAAACTCTTGCATAAAGTTGTCTGCCAGATATTTAAAATACACACGGGCACAATTGCTTTGGCTGTCATATTGTACCTTCTGGACTTACTTTCCTATAATGTCATTACTTACTTGAAGCAGCCCTCCATATTTTCCTCTTTCAGGAGGACCATTATTTTAAAAATTAACTTTTTTATTCTCGAGGTTGATTTTTGTAATTTTACTTATTAAACCAGCTCTTTTTATTTAAAACAAATTGATGCTGAACATGGTTACATTTTTTCTATCTTTAATATAAATAAGGGAAGCAGTTATAAATAGTTGATGAGAATATGTGCATGCACAGTGATTTTTAATTGCTGAGAAGTTTCTACTACATTCAGCTTGCAGCTGGCTGTATTGTTATTGTGTTGGTCACATTATAGTTGGCTAACTTATTTTTTGCCTTCCCAGCTATATTTTCAGCTTTGGATTATGCTTTAATAAGCCCAGATGTATTTCAGCCTAAGCAATGAAATATAAAAATACAGAGTAAGTATAAGTATAAAATATAGATTAAACTCATTAAAAATATTGCTTCAGGGCCAATGTTGATAGTTATTTTTTGAATGATATTCCTGTAAATAGGTAAAATTATTTATATTGGGTTTGGAAAAATTGTCTTTACATACAAAATACCATTTTCTATAATCATACTATCAAACTTCACAATGATGATTTTTTTTGTCTCAGAAGAGGTTCTGGGTTTATGCTCATATACCCATACTCAGAAAAATGTGCTGAGTCCGAAGAACTGCTTAACTTAAAATGCTATTATATAGCAGGCAACGTTCAAAGCAGGTTTGTACACTTTGGTGTTTTATTATGAAGCCTTTATTCCAGTTTGAGCATACCCCTGAGAATGAATCAGTCTGTATCCAAGCTCTGAAAGTTTTATTGACATTGCAGAGCCTATCCCTACTGAAATCAGCAGCAGGTCAGTCCACAGACTTCCTTCCTGCTTAAAGGAAGAGACTGTATAATATGTTTACATACAAAAATGAAGCATACAACTCAATTATTTGATACTGTCATATTGCAAGTTAATAACTTGCTAATCAAAGTGACCCAGCTGTCTGCCAAGTCCCGTGCTCACACGTCCCAGTTGGTGCATTGCTTGTGGGGCTTCACGAGACTCCAGCCAGGCTGCAGCTTCCAACACAAGATCTACCCTGGCACTCACAGAGAGGATGCTGCTGGGAGCTTGGGTGAAAGTTTTGCTGTTAAAAGAGAATTGCAGTGATTATTCAAAGTCCCTGAGATGATTAATTTTTTTATTGAATAAGAAAACAAAATATTACATAATTTTTTCCTCCAAAACAAATAAAAAGGACTAGTGCTTCAGAGTACTTGTAACTGTGGGTGTTTCTCGACAGAAACTGTCAATTTATTGTTATTGTTAGCAGATGGCCCAATACCAATGATTTTTAATAATTAGGTTTTCATTAAACAGTACTATACTGCTGAAAAATAGTAAATGTGGTAGATTAAAAAGGCACAGAACACAGAACACTAATGGATGTAAATGTTTCAAAGTTTTTCCTTCAAAAATGAATAATAATCACCTGTGGTAGTAAGTGAAAAATAGAAAAAGTATATAAGTAAACAGAGAGCATTATAAAATACATATTGGCCAAATCCATCTTGCTGTACTTACGTGATATTTTCTTTGCTAAATTATGTCAGGTTTTCGGTAAAGGTCTTACATTGCCGGTTAAACTAAAGAGGATAATAGAATAGTCTAAGAAATGTAGGTTGTACAAAAAGCTACTATAAGGATTATGATTTTGGAAGGAATTTAGTAATGATAATATTTAGAAGTTTTCACAGAGACAAATGCTATTTAGTATTTTAGTTTCTGACCATAGCAGAGAGAGTAGCAGTATTCTGATATTTTCCTTTTTTTTGCCATCAAAAGGGTAGGATATTTTATCAAGATGTGGATAATGTAAATGTCTTAAAATGACTAAAAAGATTAAATAACCTTGCTCTCAACCACAGTAGTACTCAGCTAGGAATCACATTAAGGACTACTGGTGTAAGGAAGATTTTAGGCTGAATAATGGTGAGAGAGGAAAATCAAGGGGTTGTATTGAGGCATGAAAGACAGACATCAGTGTAATATGGCTGTGAAAATCACAATCTTAAGGTTTACCAGTTGCAATATTTCTCTGTAAAGAGCAACATGTAATGCCATTGCAAACCGAGGAGTTCAACAAACCCAGCTCTAAAAATTCCACCAAAGTTTATCTGGAATAGCCTTGGAAAATATTTTTCAGATGACCAGGAAAAGGAGAGGCTATATTCGATGAATCTAAGGTACATAACTTCTCTGGTCAAGCCAAAAAAAGGTCAATATTTGTGTTTAAATCCAAGAACCAAGCACCAGGAGACAAAAGTATTTTTAAAAGCATGATAAGAGAAAAGTGACTATGAATTTTTAAGGAACTGATTCAGGCCTGAAATGAAAAGTTTCCAACCAAGTTAAAAAAAAAAAAAAAAAAAATTCTGGAGAAAACTTCCAATGGGAATAGCAAGGCAAAGAATCAAACTTGTTTTGAATGGTCCTCCATAAATTCAGGAAATGATTCATATTATGATACTGGTGGTATCTTTAGGACTGACCAAAGAAATCAGAGCTGTAAAACATTTTTCTGGTTTTGCTATGAAGGGTTTTAAGTAGCACAGCCAGGTTATAAGTCACGGATGGTCCACATCATCAAGACACAAAAATGTTTTAACATGAAAAAAAGCATAATGATTCTAATGAGGTTTTGACCAGCATTTCCTACATATTTCAGTGAATCCACATCAAAATTCAGTAGCTCAAGGCTGCGTATTTTCAGGAGTCACTTTCAAGAACTAAAATTTCTTCAAGGTTTCTCTATCAAAATGTTAGACAGATATGGTAAAACAATTATCTTAAAGTGACATAAATTGATTATTCACATTTTAAACATGGAAGTAAATTTATTCTCAACATTACTGAGCAGTTTTAAAATAATTAGTTTCATTAAAATTCAAATTATTTAAGATAACTATTAATTTGTCTTTACCTGAGACAAGTAATTTAGCCATCAGTGTCTGGTGGATTCTTTTTCTGTATAGAGTTTCACTCCTCCTTATAGAGAGCCAAGGTTTTTTATCTCATTTTCCTTTACCCACTTCTTAGCCTCAACAGTTCTAAGAAGTGCTCTTTACATTCTTGTGACTATGTCCACTTCATATGGAAAAAAACTCTTCACTTTTTCTTGTGTTTAGAAAAGGATGAATAACCCAATAATAAAATTGGGTAAAACAATCCCAGGTATTTTCTCCTGACAAGAACAATGAATTTTCAAATATGGAAAACAAGAGAAATCTTCCTATCACCATATCAATGCGTATTCATCATCCTTAAATTGTAATGAAAGAGAAAATTTCCTCTCAATATCAATGATTCCTCAAATAAAAATAATTTTATCTTTGGAAAGATGAAAGATGTCTCTCTTTTTTGTAAAATAAAAATATTAGGTTGCTCCTTGTTAAGCATTGTGTAGTTTGGTCAGATTCTGAAAACGTAAAGATGTAGAAAATCAAATATAATGAAACATGAGAACAAATACAGCAATGTACTACATTAATACAAAGATTTTCATCATGGACAAGAGGTACTAACAATCATGCATGCTTGCATACTTTGATCCCAATTATGTGAGCACTTAGCCATAGATTGATTTTTAACCACAAGAAAGTGAGATGAATAACAAAGCACCCAAAAAAACCCTTCTGAGAATTAGAAAAAGAAAGGATGTTCTGCAACTCAGTGCCCAAAAGGCATGACATAGCAAATGAACCAGGTGTGACAGCTGATATTCCCTCCCTGAGACCTAACCAATGCATCTGCAACACTTGAAACCTACACTTGAAAATAAACAAAATGTGAAGCTGATGAGAGTCTAATGAAAACAATACCTAACTTCAATTAGTTATGGTGGAAGCTCACTAATTTTCACTTGGCTATCTCCCAGACTCTAAAATTTTAAAGGATGTGCTATCTTTCCTTTCATCTCAACAAAGATTTCAAAACCAGAGAGCCATAGAGGAGTACTGTTTCAGAAAGATATTATTACCTTTCTGAAAAATAGAGCATTATACTAAAGAACATGTACATGCTGTACATGCTGCATCATCACAAAAGGTAACTGGTGATACATAGGTCCTACTCTTTGAGGTGTCTTTTGACAAGGAAAATTGAACCCAGACTTTAAGTGCTCTATTGTGCTTGTAGGAATGAGACGTGTAGTTTGTGTTTCCTAGGTCTTCATTTTTAGTTCTTTGAGATAACTGACAGTAGTTCATATTTTATTTCTAGTTTTGGTCTTCAGAACTAGATGGGTATTTAAAATTGTTTGTATCAGCTTTCCCAATGTGTCTGACTGGGTTTACTTATAATCAAAAAACACTTTATACAAGTCAGAAGCAGTGTCCAGGCCTAAAATAACTCCTAGCTGTTTCTTCTTTTCATAAAAAATTATTGAAAAGAAAATGTGGGATCTAAATTAACCTGTTGTCTAGTTCATAAAGCAGGACTAAGCAGGTACTGCACAGGTAGTTTGCCCAGATAAAAAGCTAACTCAAGTGCTTCTTACTGAGAGAGTAGTCCCTGAGTATAATCTAAAGGTAATTTTAAACTTGCATAGGTTAACAAAGAGACAAACAAACAAAAATCCCTAAGTATAATGTAGATGTAATTTTCAACATGCATAAGTTAAGAAAGAAGCAAAACAAAACCTGACAATGGTGGCATCTTTATAATATATCTTGTGGACCATACATCTACCTTAACAAGTGTGCTTTTATTACTCATTAATCCTTTAAAAAATGAAACCAGAAATAGCTTCTATTGGAACAAAAGATATTTTAGAAATAAAAAGTTTCACTAACAATGACAGAGAAAATCCAGGACAGAAGATTTGTTTAATCATTGATCTTCTTTTGAAAATGAAATCAACAGCTCTGCATGAATCACTTAGCTTAATTGTCACAAAGGATTTCATTTTTCTGTATTTTTATGTAAGATACTGTCTTCAGTTTTATGAAATTAGTTGTTCTCTTAGAGTAACATACTGGAATAATCTATGGCTTTTTTATCTTTTTTTATAAGAATTAGTCTTCAATGTGCAGGAGGTTGATAGCTCATGTAATTTATGCACCACTTAAATTTTCTTTCTATTTTATTTCTTTTCCTCCTTCAAACAGATTCAAGACTACTTTCATTGCACTATCTGAATAGTTGAAGACATTCACATTTACTCAGTGGTTGTAAACTGTATTCAGTTCTTAATCATGCTCTTAATGGGTATTGCACAATGGTCTTTTTGTAAAATTAGAACAATCAGACACATCTATCTTAGAAAACAACACTTTCTAATTAAAGGTAAAGTCTTTATATTTATTTAGTAGTGGCTAATCCTGAAAATCCTTCTTAATGTAGAAGGTCATTACTGAAGCTTCCCATTAACTTCAACTGCACAGAATGGTGATGCTTACTATAAAGGATAATATGGGCATCTGCCTATCAGGATATCTTTCTGTCCCTGTTTTCAATATTTACTATTTACCCTAAGCTTTGTGATGTGTGGTTCCTTCTTCTGACAGTTTTATGGAGCTGCAAGGGTTAGAAGTCTAAAAACTTGCTGCTCTGAGCGGGTTTTATACGGCATTCCACAGCAAAAGAGACAACGGTCCCCTGCCCTGGCTCATTATGAGACTGCCATCTTTGCTTCTTCTGAGTCCTCATTTTGTGGTTGCCTTCTTGTTCCTTGTTAGCACATAACACAGGATTAATAATGAATGCCAATCTAGGTTATTTTCTCTTATCTCTAATGTGGCAAAGTAAGCCAATGATAAAGCAAAAACATCTTCTGTTTTGTTTTGAAGACAAATGTAACACCTCACTTAATGGGATCTCAGCTGACTAACAGATTCTTTGGCAAACACTTTTAGAAGATTGTAGCTATAGCTACAATTGCCCTGGAATTGGCCTGATGTTTACAACACTTAAAATCTGCATTCTTCCATTTTACAGTAGGCAATTAGAGATCTCAGCTAGGGAGACTCCAATACTTTTAGTATTGAAAAAATAACTTTCTAAAAGAAAAAATGCCTTTAATTTAGCACAGAATGATGTAAAAGAGTAAAATGCTCCTATCTTTCTGCCTCCTAGGACAGATCAAGTTTCGTTGATGAATAAGTGTATATGAAATATTCTTCCTGGTGTAGCAGTTACTTTTAATAACGAGTGGAATCCAGTACTCAGAGGTGAAGAATGAGTATACTCCAAGGTACTCAGCAGTTGTTTCGGTTTGTGTGGCTTATTATTTAGAAGATGCCCTAAGACATCCCAATGCATTCATCAATGGGATGTAATTTACAGGAAGTTCAGCAGGAGGTTGCATAAGCAGATGAAATACCATCAAACACATTTTTCTTTTTTGGTTGATCAAAGATAAAGAAAAGGCTGTCTGGTTTGTTGTCTCAATTTTTTTAGTATGATTATGTTTTCAAGACACATTTAAATCAGTTTTTTGTAAATAGTCGTTTCAATTTACACCAAGTGAAAATCTGGTTTAAATTTCTCTTTGAATAACTTACCTTTAATATCTTTGACGTACCTTAAGGCTTTTTGTTTTACCTCAGGCTTACCTTAAATAATTTGCATTGAATTGATAAAGAGGTATTATTAATGTTTGTCATTTTTCTTATGTTCTCTGCTGTGTGCCCGTTTGTTAGTGTTTGCTTCTCTTCTCTAGTTTGATATCACTGTTTATTTTTTTATCCTCTCTTCCTTTCAATCTACCCTATCATCAAATATCTCCTTCTGTCAGCTTGAAGGTATGCTATATTCAGAGGATGGGCTCAAACCAGGCTCCTGTCCTATGGATATTTTTTACTCTAAATATAAACTTTACAATGTGCATTTATTTTTTTAAAGATGAGCTTAAATACTAAATGAAATCTTTCTGCACTTTAGAGATTTTCTTATAAATTCAGATCAGATTCCAGGCACAAACATTGTTAGTCTAGCGTTGCTTGAGGTTAGCATTAGGATTTCTCACATGTTGACTTCTTGACAGATTTTTTTTTTTTCTTATAAACAATGTCATTTTCTTTCAAGCTGGAGTTTCATTTGCACTATTTAGAGTTTTCTCAATATATTATAACAAAGTGCTCATTAAAAAGTACACTTTCCAGAACTGTTAATTAAAAGGGCTTGCTGGGATAAATAAACCCATATGTTGTTGATTAACCACCTTTTAGGGGTCAACAGTTGGAATCTCCTGCTGTGCTTATGTTAATTGTTGTCCAAAATTTTACCAGGAACTGCTTTGTCCATATGGCACTTGCTGAAAATGTAAGGCCTATAGAGAGAAGGAACAAAACCCAAAAAAAAATGGTACCTCAGGCTGTGCTGTATGTGTGGCAACTTCACAGTGGCACTTAACCTGCTCTAGAGCTTACCTTAGGTAAAACACAGAAACATTTAAAAAGCAAAAGACAGTTTATATGGGTGTATGTGTGTATTCATCATTATCATGTCTATGAATATCTACCACTATTTATAGAGAGAATATCTTACCTGCATGTAATGAAATATAAATGTAGGTTTTCCAGTTAATAAATAATATAAGACTGCAATGTGTTTTAAAGCCCAAAACGACATGGCAAAGAACTCATATTGTTGACTTTGGACATGTTGTTTTTCAACAAAGAGAATGCACTTTTCCTTGTAATACCCAATATATACTGACATTTCTTTTTGCTAGTTAATTACCCCCTGAAGATCTCTGTCTTCTCTCAAGGAAATCCCAGAAGTGTCTATAAGACTGGAAGATTTGCCCTTTGATTCTCCTTTTTGAAGTTAAAAAACACACTCAGTGAAAATTGTTCAATTTTTAAAAAATCCTTTTTAAATTCTAGGCATACAAATTTTTCACTTCCATCTTTCACAATATAAAGCATTTATGAAATTTGCAGGTGAGTTAAAAAAAGCCAAACAAGCCCCAGACCTTATGCAGAGATTTAAATAAGACCAGAAGTTTTGCCTAAGGCTGTTAAAATTCAGTACCTATTGCACCAAATCTCTGCTGAAATTATGAAACATTGCTGTCCAAGTCTGAGCTTCAAACAGTGATATCAACTGGGTTGACTCCAGCAAAAAAAGGTTTTATTGATCATTTCTTTTCCTTACTGTGTCTTTTTAAGAGAGAAAATCAATTGCTATTGAGAAGGCCTCAAACTTGAAAAAGCCCCAACTTTTTCTCCAGAGAAAACAGAGAATAATTGAGGTTTGGATTAATTTAGTTTAGTTTGTCAGTTCAGAAGGAGATTGGGAGTGATATACCTAAATACCTGGATGACAATACTTCCAAAAGCAGGTGAGGAACATTGCTATTTTCAGCATGATATTTACTGCCCAAAAGTTTCTACAAGGTGAACAGCTGACAGCTGGATCTGATTGAAGATCTGCCTCTGCACACAATCCTGTCCATCAAAGAGTGAGAAAATCCTATGATAAATCTCCTTTAGGAAAAGAGGACAAATTAGCACCCTTTTGTTTCATAGACAACCGAATGGTGCTAAATATATGTGTGCCTCCACTCACACTGAAATGGCTGTGTCTTCAGCTGAAGAAAAGCTGGAGAAGGTGATGGACTTGATGACACACAAAGTGCTTGATAGGTTTAATGCTCTGTGACACCACAATCTCACAGAAGAAAGCCACTTACTCCTTACCCAGTCCGTGCTCATACTTCACATTGTCTGGCAAACCAGTTTTTTCTGGAGAGAAAAAATAATGAGACTTTTGGTTTGGGAAAAAAATAATTATGTACTATTTAAACAAAATACTGCATTGATGCAGCTATGCTTTATAGAGAGGCAGAGTTATGCCTCACTCTCCCCAGGCTCCTCAGATTTTGCTGTATATGAAGCAACTGTGTATAAATATTGCTCAGCACAACCCCTTCTGGTTCCTAATTGGTCAGAAAAAGTAAAACAGGTTCTCCAAACCTCAGTCTGCTTTTGCAGACTTCTCTCCTTTTCCACAAGGTTAGTTCTCATCTCTGTTTTATAGGCCTGTGATCTTGAGGGGTATTTTTAGCTTGTAAAATAGTTATTTGATTTAACTCTACTCTATGAGGAGCAATTACAAGCCACAAACAAGTCTTTCTGGATGAAATGCCTCTGAAGCTATTCAAGCTTGAATCAGTATCAGCAGTAGTACAGTAAAACTATGGAAACAACATTGAAAATGGATTTGTTTCTTGCCTGCTTGCTTTCTTTCTCCTTTCACGCTCCTATCTTATGCCTTGCTCACAGTATCCCAGCAGTAGAGCTAGTTTCTTGACATTTCATGGTGTCCCTTAGTATAGATTTCCTGGTTATTGTCAGGGAGGATCCAGTGGGAAGCTTGCTTTGTTATCCCACACAGCTCCAGGGCTGGGGTAATAAGATCTTCCTTGGATAGAGAAGGTGAAAAGGTGAGTCAAGTCCAAGGTCAGCCTGAGGAGTTCAGTGAGCAAGTCAGGGTTGGCAGGGACAGAGCTGGAGATGGGAGCTGTGAGAGCGTCAGTGGGGCAGGGAATGCTGGCCTGGGGTGGGCTGAAATGGGGTCCAGGGATATGGAGAGAGA
Organism: Parus major; assembly: GCF_001522545.3. Taxonomy (NCBI): domain Eukaryota; kingdom Metazoa; phylum Chordata; class Aves; order Passeriformes; family Paridae; genus Parus; species Parus major. The sequence goes on from NC_031768.1 coordinate 34,723,934, forward strand.
GAGAAGGAAGACACTGAGGGAGGCTGAGCAGCAAGAGGCAAACATGCTGCTGCTCTCAGGGCTGTGAGAGGTTATAACCCTTCCTTCTGAGTTTCTCCTTTCACCAGATATAATTCTAATTATCTCCAATTTTTATATTTCACACAGAGGAAACAATCATGCAGAGGTCCCCCTACTCCCAAATCCTTTTCAAATATTTAAATTGTTAGTGTTTTCCTCTAAATACAGAGTTCCTCTTCATTTATTATAAGTAATAGGAGGATAACTAAAAAAAATAATTCTACCAATTTCAGGGTGATTAGAAAAAGTTTGGGTGAAAGGAAAAATTGGAAATTCATCATGTTCAGAGAGCAATAAAGAAATGGTTAATTCATATTTCCACTAAATCTCTTTTGTTTTTCTGAGAGATCTCTTAGGTATCAAGCATATTTTCTAGCAGTCGTGATTCCAAAATATCCTTTCAGATTTTCTGGAAATAACTTCATCAGATGCTGCCCATATGTCAGTACCATCTCTAGCTTCTTGAAGTACTCCAGGCCAAAGTTTTTACAGGGTGTTCACTAAATTTGTTGAACAGTTCCAAAGGTGAGGCATAACCCTGTTCTCAGCAATGGCTGATGGTTGCTGAGATGCTTTTCTGTCACTTCTGGTGTACTGTCAGAGGCCTGATGTGTACTATTGCTGGACTTTTCCAGCTAAAATAGGTTTGTTAAGTCCTTGGTTTCTTGGCAAAAAACCATCAGAATAGCAGAATGGATTTATAGCAATAAAATTTAAATATTTTGCAATAGCAACTCCAGACTAAAGTGAAGTACCTTCTGCAAATCCACCACTGGAAATTCAGGCTATAAGAAGAACCTAAAAAACCTTCAAAATAAAGCTGTAACTTTTAATAATACCTTAATTTGGGCAATGACTATGAATGAGACATGTCCAAAAAATATAAAAATAAAATAACCAACACTTCAAATTTGCCTTTTCTTTTCCACCTTTCCAAAAGCTTCGAATATTCCTCTAAAAATGCAGGAATTCTGCATGTAGATTTTGACAAAACTCATGTTTTTGTTTCATTTTTTTTAATGTCTGCTGGTTTGGTGGTCTTGAAACTAGAACTGCTGCTTTGCTTTTCTTCTGTAAGAAAAGTACTACCTGAAATAATCTGTCTCAATGAAATGTGATTTCTCTATGGCACGAGGAACAGTATTACCAAAGAGTTGAATTTAAGCAGTCTAGGTACCAGATTTGGGATGAAGGTTTTGAGATATTGCATTGTTATGAATGAAAACATTGATGTTTTCATCAGCTGGTGCTGTTTCTCAGTGTAGCTGCTCTGATTCATGCCATGCAAGGATTGACTCACACTTTTTGTTCATTTATACTCAAGTTGTCTTCTTTTGTATAATTCATTAAAAAAATTATTTAAAACCTGGAGGAAAAGTGTATCTTTAAATAAGGAAACTTGCAGGTAACACCTTGCTTGACTTAGAAGAAATCTACTTTCAAGTTTCAGAGCCATCTAGCCTTGGGTTAGGTAGTTCTGCATGAGAGAATATAACAAGCCAGAGTGACTGTGATGAGTATTCTCTACAGCTTAATACACTGCTGATCACTTATAAACATTCTACCAAAGTATGTTATTAGATTTAAATTTCTTTATCGCTTTTTCTTTTGGTTTCTATTAGAAATACCTGCCCAAGGCATTTGGAGATGTCATTTTGCATAATGAAAGAGGGCTAACAGGAATGCAGATTTCCAGCAAATATTCTTCTTCCATTTAGAGGCAAATTCTCATGAAATTTTCCCAAATAAAATTCTACTGCTTTGGCAGTTTGGCTCTATATTTCTATATGCTTTCCCCCACCCCATTTTGAATGTCAAATTCAATCTTAATCCAGAAAATTAAATTTAAATTAAGAAAAAAGAGTGAATTAATATAGTAAGTTGAAGTGATTGAGAGTAATTGCAGATGAATGGAACTAAACTAAACTAGAATCTTCCTATTTCACATTACTCATCCTAGAACATCAAACTGGAGAGTTTACCCAAAGCTCGTACTACTACACTGCTGACAAGGATCTAATTATAAGAAAAAGAATTGTTTCTGTTTGACATACAAATACAGTGAATATAAGAACTATATTTCTTAGGTAACTAATAGGGAAAATCATAACATAAAAGCCCAGTTCTTCCTTGGCAAGTATGCAATCTTAGTGACACCACTCATTACTCAGCAGTACCTTTGGAAACCAGAGAAGTACTTCCACTTAAGTGCTTCTTTAGTGTTTACAAAACTAAATTTGAGGAGATGTGCAGTCATCTTCCCATGACTAAGTTATCATTAAAAGAAACTGAATACATTAAGTGAAAGATAGGTCAGACATATATGAGAGTAAATAGTCTGTTTCAAGCCCTTGCTAAATCAGGAAAGGATGTTTCATGAACATTTCAGAGATTTCAGTATTATTGATGCTGACTCAACTCCCAAGTCCACATCCTTGCTTCTTGAACACAGATGCAAATAATTACTTTAGTTTTAGTGCTATACACTGATTATCTTTAATGTCAGGAAGATGAAGATAATTGCAGAGAGGGATCCATTTACACATTATTCCTCCTTTATTTGCATAAATAAAATAACTTTTATCCTTCAATTTTTGGCATGTTTTTCTTCATTCTTGCATTTTTTTTGATGAGTCCTTTTTCCAATTCTGCCTTGTCTCTTGGCAAACTTATATTGCCTTTCTTCAGCTGATTTTCTTGCACTATTTCTGGAGCATTTCTACATTTTCCCCACTGCTTTAAATGCAGACTCTAACTAGCTGAATGTTTTTATCTTGGTATTCCAAGCTGATTGTACATCTGAGAACTAGCAAGTACCTTTGTCTCTCAGGACTTCCAATTACAGCAGAATTTGCATGGAGGTATAGAACATTGTCCTAAAACTGCCTGAAGATAAATTCTAGGTCACTCATTTCCCCAGTGGTTTTAACTTAAGTATTCCATAAAAAAACCAAAAAAAAAGTATTTGATTTTTAACCAATATTTTATATCATTAATTTACAATGCTAATTGCGTTCATTATTTTCACTATTATCTTTCCTTATCAATACATACCTTTCCATTCCTCTGTTTTAGTCATATTTGTCTTTGATTGTCTTCGGCTCTGGCTCTATTTCCTGTAATGTTAAATCTGCTTTCTGCACTTTCTTGATCCTGTCCTTGATTTCACAACCTACATTCAAAGAGTGAGGATAGCTCAGATAATTAAAGAATTAATACAAACAGAAAGCTAATTTATGAAACTAAAATACAGTAAGCTGAATGTTACCAAAAACAGACAAAAATTCATCCAATTTTTTCTGAACACATGCACATTACCATGCAGCTTGTTAAACCTGATAACCTCCTATTCTGATTTCTGTGCAATGAAAAATCATGAGCACCAGGTTTATGACAACAACTGTCATTTGCACTGTAGACACAAGTGTGCATCCCAACCCCTAAATTCAATAGCATCCTCTGTCTGTGACTCTTGTCTGCAGGTCTAGAGCTGGACAACCACCGCTTTCTTTCCTCAGGAGGGATGTGTGAAGTCTGTGTTTGGAAGGAAGCATCAAATTCCAGTGGGTATAGCAGGCACAGAAGGAGTTTGTGAGCTTTGGCCTCCACACAGAAGCATTTATGTTAAGACCTCTCTTTTTATTATATGGAATACTTTGCCTTCAATATGTGGTGGAAAATTATATTTATTCACTTTATTTTTAAATTCAGTTTCAAGTCATTTGCAACTGATCACAAACAAGAGGGTTATTTTACCTATTGCCCTTTCATTAAAAAAAAATAGACTTTTAAAGCAGGTTTGTGTACGAAAACTTCCAAAACACTTGTTTACTGCTATTAGATTAAAGTGTGTGAGACTGTTTTCCTTAATCATATGAATCAAACCATTTTCTCACAGACATCAAGAAGACTTTTCCTTGATGTTTTTATTTACTAAGTTTGATATATACTCCTTTCTCTTTAATAATGTGAGATTTTATGATGTTGCTTATTCCTTTCTCATTTCTATTATGTTTTCCTGATCAGAAAATACCAATATAATTTAATTTTATTATTGCTAATGTCGTGTTTGTGTCCAAGTAATTTTTGAAATGCCTTTTTTTTAGCAATCTCTGTGAAATTGCTCCTATAAATTAATTTTTTTTTTTTAATAGCTATAACTTCTGAGGCTGATATTCCTGTGTAGCACTTGACCATGATATTAGAAAACATCAGTGTCTGATTTCATTCTGACAGTGGTGGAAAGACCTTGCTTCACTCTTTCTGTGTGTTTAGATGTGCTGATAAATATTAGTCACCAGTAATGTGCATTGCACTAACTCAGGAACAGAAGGAAAACTTTTCAAACAAAATTGCTGTGATTTCCATCCAGTACACATGAGTGTCTTCTCTTCCACAGAAACATCCACTAACATGTCATTGTCACTATCTCATCCTCCCTCAGTAGTCAAAACATGCTTTGGAAATAAGTGCCACCTACCCTTAACATACTCCAGTGTAACATGCAAACAGACACACTATTTGTTGTACTCCTCCCATGCTGGGTGATTCCATCTGAAATATAGGTAGATAGCTCTCTTTCTCCTGCAATTTCATAGTGTGTTGCTGTGAAAACAAAACCAGTTTTAGTATCAGGGGATATTTTCGAGTTATTTTTTTTTTCTTATGTTTTTCCTACCCTGAGTCTGCTGCTAGATTCTTCAGTTGCCATGGTGAGCAGGGGTGTAGGCAGTTCTTCTATCAGAGAAAAAAATAAAAATCATGAAATGAATGCTAATGTGAGGAGAAACTGGCAATACTTGTTTTATAACCCAGTGTGGTTCATAAATAAAGAGCTTTCCACCTCAGGCTTTCATGGGGCAACACAGGAAAATGTCATAAAATTAGGCACTCATCTTGAAATAAATTCCTAGCTATTTTTTTTTTTTTTCAGTCAAAAAGACCATGCAGAAAAGAATAGTTCAGAGAATAGGTAGGTGAAAGAATGGCACTGCATTCAGGTCTCTTTGGCAATCCAGCTTCTGGTCCCCCTTGTTGAGAAGCTCAGCCAACAGTATTTTTTATTAGAACAACACTAATTTGGTACATCATTGTATACTAGACCCTCATAAATGCTAGAACCTCATAAGTAGAGTTTACTAGAAAACATAAAATTTTGCACACACTTACACATTTTCATTTTAAAATTTCTATTTATCATAGAATTATAGAATTACAGAAACATAGAATTATAGAATTATAGAATCATAGAATGGCTTAGGTCAGAAGGAACCATAAAGATCATCTAGTTCCAATACTCCCGATTATGTGGTCAGCGACATTTTCCACTAGACCTGGTTGCTCAGAGCCCCATCCAATCTGGCCTTAAACACTTTCAGGAATGCAGAATCCACAACTTTTCTGGGCAGCCTATTACAGTGCCTCATTACTCTCACAGTAAAAAATTTCTTTCTAATATCAAACCTAAATCTACAATCTTTCAGGTAGAGGCCATTTCCCTTGTACTCTTATGACATATCTTTGTTAATAGTCAGCCTCTCTTCATCTTTCTTGTAGGCTCCCTGAAAGTACTGGAAAGCCAAAAATAGGTCACCCCAAAGGTTTTCTCCAATTCCAATTTTCCTGGATTTTCCTCACAGAAATTGCACTCCATCCCCATAACAGGGTTTTGGTGACCCTCCTCTGGACTTGGTCCAACAAGTTAATGTCCCTCCTGTGCTGGGGATCCCACAGCTGGATGAAATACTTACCATCCTTCAAAATACATCACCCCTCAAAATATAACTAGTTTCCATGAATCACATACATTTCTTCATATCTATGCGAAATACTGTTTTCTATTTTCTTCTTTCCAACAGGACTTCATTTCCTCTACCTTTTCTTAACTTTGTTTTTCTTAAATTTTTTTTTTTTAAAGACAGATGTGGAAGTAGAAGACCACTAAAAAAATACTAACTTCTTTGGAGAAAGCATGATTTGGGGAACTCAAAAACATCTCACAAGACTTTTTCCTACCCTCTTGCAGTCTTCTCTCTAGGAATACAGCACCTGAAGAAAGCAGATGTTGTTGACTTTTAAATAGTGAATGTGTTACATAGCTTATTTATAGATACAAGGGTTATTCTGAGGCATAATTAACATCTATAAAGTATCTCAACAGCTTGTGCTATACTAATGTCTAGCATTACTGTCACTGACTTGGAGTCCCTAAAGAGCTTTCATAAACTAGTCAATCTCTTAGCTTTAATTTAGACATAGTGATCCTGTAGATTAGTGATACTAAATCAATATCTCATTGGAGGAACAGCAGTACATTACCTCCCAACATATTATTTATGTGTTAAATAGTGGAAAATTACTCTCTTACTTTAGGTCTGGATGAATTTTTGCTGTCATGGAAGCTTGTGAAAAGAGAATTTTAAGTTCTGCTTCTGAAAAATATCCATAACATTTTTTTTCCTGCAATTGAAAGTCCCAAGTCTTCACTTAAGACCTGCTGATAAATTATCAGTAACAGTCAAAAAAGTGATTTACAGTATTTTTCCAATAAATTTGCTTTATATTTATATAGGGTAAAATTTGGTGGAATTAATTTAGAATTTTTTTGTAATAGAAAATCTTTCACTAGAAATAGCTACTTTTACTTGCTCAGCTTTAAGTTTCTTGATAGCTAAAAGAATGAAAATAATTTTTTAAGGAAATGAAATAAATTGGTTTGCTTTTTGTGTGTCTATTTGTGAGATTAAAGGATAGAAAAGCACAGCAGTTCCTAGGCAAGTCTAACCTAGGACTCACATCGTCTTAAGTAAAGGAATTTTTATATCTTCTTGCCAGGGACAAGGAAATGAGCCACTGAAGGCCATGACTACACCTGCTGCATGCAAAACTCCTTTAAATTTGAGGCTGAGACATAACAATTGCTCATTGCAGTTATCCCAATAAATCCCTTTACAACTCAGTATTGTAGGAACAATGTTGTAGGCAAGGTCTAGATGTCCTGAAAACAAATATTTTACTTTTTCCTAAGTTTTAAAATATATTTTCTAGCAGTTTCTTTTACATGCTTAGAGATGAGACAAGTTAACTTGACAGATATATCCCATCACAGCTAAACTGAACAATTCAGCTGCTATGCAGTAGGAATATTCCAGTATCATTTTAATAACAATTACATCCTGAACGCTTTGAAATAAAATAAAAATAATTAAAAATTAAAAATTAAACCAAAAAACCCTCTCACTATTTGGAATAATATTTACACTTAAAGATGTAGAGGGCTGCAGCACCTTTCCTATGAGGACAGGCTGGGAGAGATGGGGCTGTTCAGCCTGGCAAAGACAAAGTTCTGGCAATACCTGAGAGCAGCCTTCCAGTACCTAATGGAGGCTGACAAGAGAGCTGGAGAGGGGCTTTGTGCAAGGGCAAATAGAGATAGGACAAGGGAGAATGGCTTTAGTCTGAGAGAGGGTAGATTTAGACTAGATATGAGGAAGAAATTCTTCACATGAAGTTAGTGAGACACTGGAACCGGCTGACCAGAGAAGCTGTGGATTCTCCATCCCTGGAGGTGTTCAAGGCCAGGATGAGACTTTGAGAAAACTGGTCTAGTGAAAGGTGTCCCTGCCATGACAGGGAGTCTGGAAGTGGATGGTCTTTATTGCCCCTTCCAACCCAAACTATTTCTATGAAAAATAAATCCTCATTTCTTTCACCCATAAACAGTAAGTTACTTAAGTAAGTTTTTTCATACATATTTTGCCATTACTCTCTTGATAGTATTAATCTATTTTTGCTTGGAAAAGAAGTCTAAGGAATCATAATCTTCCAGGAAAGCTAATACAATATTGTCTGAAGAAATTATTGCTCTTACCTGATTGATTTAAACCACAATTTTTTGGGACAGTATAGAAGGCAAGCAAGTTTGGTTCAGTGAGCAACAGGTTAAAGTTAATACAGATGTAATAATTCTCTTGTATTGTTTTCATCAGAGTAACTGGTACTAACATTGTACAGAAAAAATGAATAGTGATAGTATATTCACTGTAGAGCGCAGAAAATGGTGAAGTCAAATTATGTGGCTCTAGGCATTTTTAGAGATAGAATAAACAGTGATTCACTGTGTCACAGCCCTCATGATCTACCTTTATTTCAGTTATGCAGCTGCCCAAGATTTGTGCATGCCTAAAAAAGAATGAAAAGGTACACAAATATAAGTACTAATTAAAAAGTCACATAAAAATGTGGTAAGGACTAAAAATAAAAAATATTCATGCTGTTCTGAATAGGGCTGGTTGCAGTTCAGGTATGGATATGGAGCCACTGTGCCACAGTCTACTTTCCTCTCTCTCTTTGTCCAGGAGTACCTGCCATTCTGGGTCATGCTGCCTGGGGATGGACAGCACAGCCAGTAATCTTCTAAAGCCCTCTCTTTGGTGTAAAAAAAACCCATGACTGAAAGGGAGAAAACACTGTTACACAAATGTCAGTGACAAATAAGCTTTATGGATTGAGATAGAGATTTTAGATAAAGAAGAAAAAGTGCAGCCTGATCCATACGTGGAAAAATGGCTAGGGAGAATTTCTATTCACATCCTAACAGGTTGTGACGTTACGGAAACTTTATAGGATGAAATACAGCTTCTGCTCCCATGGCTGGCATGGTCCACAAGGATTCCCCAGACAACAGCAAGCACCTGCTAAGGAGGACAGAAGAGAGGGTGGAGCAGTGTGGAGACACCCCAGCCAGGCTCCACTGCAATCTTTGCAGGGCGGAGAACTCGATGGTACTTTGCAGCTGAGGAACCACGTAGAGCCTGACACCGAAGGGAGATAGCTCAGGCTGCTGAGCCAACAACTCTGGCAAAATCATTTTCTTCAGATGAACTTGGTTCATTATAATCTAATTGTAATATTAACAAACACCTCCATCACAAAGTTACCTGCCTTCAAGGTACCTTTGTTTGCTTTTTTCTATGTGTATGCACCCTTGGCAGTCCTGAAGTATTTTACACTCAACTGATTTGAAAGTTCCATTGAAATTTACCTAATCTCACCTACAAATATTGAATCCATTGGCATAGTCTGAACATGGATGTAAGTTGGGCCTTGTCTAAAATGCAAGAGGAAATATTCCAGCATACTCTTGCGTAGGGTAGAGAAGCTCTGTAACTGACCCCGACTAGGAAATGTATGTGCCTTTTCTTATGGAATGGCTCATTCAAAACAGCATCTTTATATGATAAGAGCCAAAATATTCTGAGGTAAGACTTTTTTTTTTTTTTAACTGTTTAAAAATAATTAACTAAATAAACAGTGATCCACAAAAGGCAGAATTACTATTCTGTGGTAATTACATACCAGTCTGGTATATTAACAAGTAATGTTTGAAACTCTGTTCTTGGCTGTGTGTTGTATAAGAGCGGGTTCATGTAACTCTAGGAGAGGATTTGAGGGGCTAGGAATTTCAAATTCTGGATCATCAAGGATCCAAATATAGGACTTTAGAGGGACAGTGAGCCCCCATCAAGTAAATTTAGACAGCTCAGAGTTCTGGAAGCTGTCTTCTATAGATCTCAGTCTTCAGCCTAATTCGTACAGTGTACTGGGGTAGAATAGCTACATAAACTGAATTTAAAGTTGCACAGGATGCTTTCTGAATTATTGACATAGTGTCTCATTTGGACTCAATTTGGAGAAGTTAGTTGTTGTTATGCCCTATTCCCTTTTAATGGGCTCTAGTTAGCTCACTGAATCCATATTTCAACACAGTGTCCACACTGCTTTCCATAAAAATATAGCCACATGAGCTTCCACAGCAGTTTCTGAGAGGTGTAAATGGTACTCTGAAGAAGAATCTGCTTTTAGAGGATTTTGGCATACTTTCTCATTAAGCATTTAGGACAGGAAAAATCTTGCACTACAGAGAATCTTAGAATAGGTCAACCATTTTTATTTCTTCTCAGTTAGAGATGAGCTTACACTGAAACTGTACCAAAATGTCATAACTTTAGCCAGTTTCTGTGTTCACAGCTTAAGTAGAGATAATCCACATGTCAAATCAGTTTAGGCCTGCTGCAAGCAAGATCAACAGTCAGCAGCAAAAACCAGAAGAGCTAGTTTCTGTCCTAGCTCAAGATGAATTCTGTAATTTTGATTTTATCACCAAAGCAAACCCTAGCATACTCAAATGTCAATTACTACTTATTTGACATTAGAGAAGAGGTTTTGTATAGGATGGCAAGGTTTTGGTAATAGGAGGGGGGGCTACAGGGGTGGGTTCTGCAGAAGCTTCTGGAAGCTTCCCCGATGGCTGATAAAGCCAGAGCCAGCTGGATCCAAGGTGGATCTACCACTGGCCAAGGCTGAGCCCGTCAGCAATAGAGCCTCTGGGATAACAGATTTAAGAAGTGGCAAAAAACCCCTTCGCAGCTGCAGCAGGAGAGAGGAGTAAGAATATGTGAGAAACAGCCCTGCAGACACCCAAGCAAGTGAGGCAGGAGGGAGAGGAGGTGCTCCAGGCTTTGGAGCAAAGATCCCCCTGCAATCTTCCCCCTGAGGGGCAGAGACGATGCGTGATGAGCTGACCACAGACCCAACAGGAAATAACATATTTTGGCAGCCCAAGTTTTAAAAATTTTAAGATTCTAACTGCAATTCACAAAAGTGAGGCATGAGAAATCGATACAATTTCTGTCATAGGATTTTACAAATGTCAAGTCATCGGTTTTTAATGTATATAAAAGATAACACTTTTAGCCATATATTTCTTTCTAGTACTGTGCTGTATATTGATTTAGATTTTCGAAGAGGCTTAGACATTCCTTGAAAGTGTCTGCTCCAAGTATTAATCCATCCTGACCTGACCTAGTTTAGAAGATCTGATGGGATCCTAGTATAAGATAGTAACTCTAAAGGCAGGTTTTCTTTAAAATACAAAAATTAAAAAAAAACAACAAACAAACCCAAAAAAATCTCAGTGTGGTTTTGCCATGTAAAGAAAAATATTGATAGATTGAAGAAAATAAAAAATAAAAATTAAGATCAAAGAAAGAAAAATCATAATAAATAAAAGTATTTTTAAGATAAAAATAAGAATCCTACGGTCATTTGAAATGAAGTGAATTATCCTGAGTACTGAAGAGGGTGACCAGAAAGTATAGGGGTAGCAAAAGGAAATTAAAGGTTTCCTCATAAAATAGTCTCCAAAATTAATCATGGTTGGAAGACACATTTTGTGTGTCTTCTCTGAACCTCTATGGAAATTCAACTTTAGTAGGCACATGTCAATAAATTAAAATATAATATTTACATTTATACATCTCGGGATTTAAGAAAGTGCCCTAAGCAGACAAGTCATTTATTCATTTGGTATGTACTGCTATATAAGGAGAATTAAGTCCTTTAATCACTCACATATTTGTAAATGCCACTAGGCAGCTTTCCTTAGCTTAGGTACAGCTGAAGGTTTCTGTATTTTTCCTGGTGTCATGCATATGATGATTTTGGGATAATTTTATTTGTTTCTTCTACCAAATGGTTTGAACTGCAGCTAGACTGACTCTCAGAAATTGTCTCATTTGTCTCATTTTTCTGATGGGGCAAACAAGTACTGGAAGACTTTCATAAAGAAACATCTAGAATAGAATAGAATAGAATAGAATAGAATAGAATAGAATAGAATAGAATAGAATAGAATAGAATAGAATAGAATAGAATAGAATANGAATAGAATAGAATAGAATAGAATAGAATAGAATAGAATAGAATAGAATAGAATAGAATAGAATAGAATAGAATAGAATAGAATAGAATAGAATATGTTAAATTTCACTTAAGACAGACGCTTTTATCTGTCTTTTTTAGAAACTACCACACAAAGTCTCCACTGGCAAGGGATAATATGTGCGAAACTCAAGCATAAAGAATCAGGCTAAGACAACAGAGCAGAGCCAGCTATGATTTTATTCTTAAGAAAACCATTTTATTTCATTAAATGTTTGGTGCTGGGGAGGTGCAGCATGGTGTGTTCAAAATCACATATCTTATTAGCTGTAGAAATCCTTCCAAGAAACTGATTTCATCAGACCAAACAAATATGATGGCTGATTTTTCTTCTTTTTCCCTCTACTTTGTAATCCATCAAAGAAGAAACATCTTGAGGCATTCTCCTCATTCATTTATTGTTAGTAAATCTTCTATAACTGAATGTTCAATTAGATAAGAGAGGCTCAGAGCAGGGCATCCACTCTGCACTTGACAAAGTACACATCATATCTTCTCCAGAGAGAAATTTTTTGATTCTTAGCCTTATCTTTTAGAGTACATGTGATGTAGGAGCTTAGATTTCCTAGAATTACAGTGAAGAAGCAGATGAAATCTTGACACATCTGGCTGTAAAATGTGCTGCCATTTTAGCTGGTTGGCAACTGCAGGATGCATGACAATGTGCAACAGATGTTAGAGTATTAGTCACCATGTTTTACTTTCTCTGCTGAAGTATTTAGGAGTTATTCAAAAGATAAGCCTTGACAGCTCACCTAAGTTGTTTTCATTGTGCTGAAGCTGGAGAAATAATGGGGCCAAGCTGCTCCAAAGAAAACAATGAATTGTCAGTGTTTGTGTGAGGTCTGCCTTTAAAAAAAAAAAAAAAAAAAAAAAAAAAAAGCCTAGCAGCTCCTTATAGGACATTATTTAAAGGCTGCTTGGATAATAATCTGGACTAAAATGGTTAAGACTATGTCCATGAGGAATGGGATTTCCTCTGAGGCGAGCATTAGGCTTATCACAACTCCTGACTAGCAGGTAGTGACTCCTGAATTAAGATACATTTTCTTGGTGAAGATTAAAACGGAAGTCTCAAGCCTGTGAAGAGGTGTCTTGTTGAAAATGTCAAGCCTAGAAGACTTTTAGGACTCAGGAAATTAGTTATTTCTCCTGGGATTTTAAACCACATTTTGGATTCTAACTAGAGATAGGAAATAACACTTTCCAGTGAGTCAAATTCACAAATCCTAATATTAGAAATAATTATTATTCTCAAATTCTTACTGAAATTTTTCATTGCCCTGTTTTGATTAGTATTATTATTCTTCTACTGTATTTCTATTACATATTTTAACAATATTTTTTTCTGTATAGGTGCAAATAAAGACATGTGGGACTTTCAAAACTACTAAGACCTGTTCAACGTATGGTATGAAATCACAGAAAAGTTACAAGTCTTTTAAAATCCCCTCTATGACCTATCACCACAACAAACAAGGCCATGGCTCCTTTCAGAAGCAATTTATACTGAAGAGCATTCTTCTATGAGCATTAGCCTAGCTTAACAGAGAGTCAGTGTTGAATCATTGCGAATACCTTCTGAATTCTCATTTCCCAAGGGAGTAGATTGTGAATATGAAATTCAACTTTGTCTCTTGCCTCATCTATCCTTTTTTTTTTTTTTTTTTTTTTTTTTTTTCCCCAATAAATTCCAATTGGAATTCTAATTCCCAGTTGGAATGGACACTTCCCAAAAACAAGATTCATGCCAGCCATTCTGAAATACAGGCAGGGTCATAGCATACAGGCACCAATGCCTGAGCAATTATGTGATGACAGGAGAAAGTTGTGCACCTTCCCATAAAAAGAAACACTGGTCCTATGGAGACTGATGAGCGTTCAAGATGCAGTCATTATTTCCCTGCCCATGGGTTGAATAATGGGTGGTACTTTACTGACAAGTGTGTTTTCAGCCTTCAAGACACCTCAAATTGTGCTTATTTATAGTCTAAGTTGAAAAGTGAAGTTCTATCAGTAAGATAAGCATTTGCATGAGTTGTTTCTTATCACCAAACTTTAATTTGGCTTCAAATCCATTTTAATGAATGTTTAAATAATTGAAGAAAAAATAAATCCCTCTCTATTACTCCGATCCCAGACTTAGGACTGCATGTTACAAGAGATACAGTTCAGTGTTAGGCAGCTGTATTATTGCTTCTCTCATACCATCCTATACATCTAATTGACCTTACCTTAAAACAGATTTTGATAGCACGAGATCACCTAAAGCAAACTGGATTTTAACATATAATACAGAAATTTTTGGGTAAATTTCAAGAACTTTTAAAACTTATCTTACTTTTAAAGCTTATTAAAGCTTGAATAATATATGTTTATGATGGCATTTTATTTGATGTTGATTCATTAGGAATAAGATTAAAAATTTCTGCTGACTTTTGAGGGGAAAACCCACCATGCAATATTTTGAGTAAATATCATTTTACTCTATATGTGTCTTATCTTGTCAGACTGTCTTATTCCTCTTATCTTTTCCAAGCTTAGTTTCTACATATGTTGAGCAGAATAATGTATATTGTCTAAAAACACAGCACCAGAAATCTGGAATTTACTGGAGACAGGTAACTGTTGCAGAAGCAAAAGGTAACTGAAAATCTGTGGTTATTGCTGCCCCACCTAAAGACAGGAATTTTAGAATATGTGGCATAAAAGTTCCATGTCTATTCAAATACTGATTCTGAAATTAAATTAGAAAATGAAACTTGGATTCACAATCTACTGAGATATTCTGGAAGTTTTAGACCAAAAAAATAATTGGTCTGACTCACCATGAAAACTTATGTGGGATCTGCAGGAATAATCAGTTTAGTTACAGAAATATTTGATTTGCAGCTCCTGAGATCAAGGCAAAAATATGTCAGGCTATCTATAATCTTGATATTTTTAAGATGTTTAAACCTGTACATTAAATGTAGTGCAGACAATCAGAATTACAAGCTAGACATCATACATATTGAGAAAATAAACTTGTAGGAATTAAGAATTTGTGTTTTGCAAAGTAAGGCCATTTTAAACAATTGAAAATATGCAAGTTAATTTTATTTTCAAAATAATTCTGTAGTGTATTACCCTTCATATCTTATCATATTGACCATATTGATTTTTATATAGATTTTCATATCTGAAAATGTTTCATATTAATGGAAAAAAAAAACAAACAACAAATAAAGCAATGTATACTTTTTAAAAACCAGCATTGTGTTGTGCAGTGGAGTTAATATCCTGCTTATTGCTTTTTATTATTATTATCTTTGGTCACAACTTTCCTCTAAAATTGCACAAAGGAGGAAATAAACACAAAAAAAAATCCCATATCCTACAGACAGTGCAGCTTGGGCTGAACACATATTTTCAGGTGGCATTTTGTTTTTTAAAGATGTCTTCTTTTCTCTTGGCTCATTGTGCCTGATGCTACTAAAGTCTTAACTTGATCCTTCTGTAATACAACAATTCTAAAGAGTGAAGTTTCATATTCCACAGTTAAAATTTATTTGGACTGTACCTGAACATCTTCTGTATTAAAAAAATATAGAAATAAACCTTCAATATGTATATTCTGCTTTTATTGCTAATATTGGCTAAAATAGCCTATACTGGGAGTATAATCTAACTAGGCAGACATTAAATTCAGTTTCATTTGATTGTTTTTTTAGTGTCAACATGGAACATTTGCATCCATATACACCACTGAAGACTAAGTTACAATCAATAGGGAGAAATAAACATTGTCAAAGTGTGATTCATTGAAACTAATGTAGATACCTGCTTCAGGAAAAGATACATTATACCATCCCAGTGTCTACTTATCTGCCATAACTGTGGAGAGATCCAAATGTGACCAGCTCAGATATACACAAGGTGTTTCATGCATTTTATCAAATGAATCATAACTCAGTAGTATGCATGATCAAATTTAACTGTTACATATCCAGACAAAAAGCTTCTTGCTGTCTGTTTAGATAGGAAAGCAGAAATAATAATGACTTTTTAATAATTTATAATACCAGCTGGATTTTTGTATTTGGCACAATTTGATTTTCGTGCTGCTACTTTTGGTTTGATTTCCATGCATATGACAGGGGGAAAAGAAAGATATGCGCATATCTCCTTCTTTTAAGGAACACAAGAGTGAATGAAGAGCTTAGGTAAGTCTTTATCTGTAGTAATTACTGTTTAATTGCCACTCCAACTCATGAACTTATGAGCAAGAATAATTTTACTTAAGCGTGTTAAGTATCAACTTAAAATTTTAAAACCCTTAGGAATTGCAATAGAAATTGCAAACATGATTCTTAGCAATTGCTAAAGACAGTCACCTAGTCCCTTTCAACAAATATTCATCATCCATCAAATTCATGAACAGATGTCTCAAACAGGTAAGCTTAACTAACAAAAGCAAATATATAGTCATGTCATTCATGACATGATTCTGAATACAACTAATTTTACCCCATCATACTATATATAGCTACAACTTCATTTTTGTTAAACCACTGGTAAGATGCTAATTTATTGTGAAAAACATTTTGCTACGTTCTGAGTCTATTTCTTTCCCTTTCTGCTTGCTTTATTTTTTTTTATTTTTTTTTTTCCCAGTATGTATTTCCATTTTTTCTTCATAAAACCAATGCAGGTTCCCTGCTTGGGATTTTAGCTCTCACAAATGTCATAATTCTGAAGACTTAATCTCCTTTACTATGTTTTCCCCTTTAAAAATCATTCATCTGTAAAAAACTGTAGAGATTTTTCACCTATGTAAAATTTTAATTTCAGAGAAAGAACGAGCAAAAATAGAAAGTTTTTGAGCATGATTGAAGACATACTTGAAAGTATTATTAGAGGAGTTCCAGAACTTAAATGAAACCAAAATGAGAGCTAATACTTGACAAGTAGAGATGCTGTACATTCTCAAAATAATTAGATGTTCAGAAAAAGAGATAAATCAATCAGACTGTCTGGTTAGGTAAAATGCAAGGGAGTTATAGACTGTTTGGTATAATTGTGTTATGGAACGTTATGCATTTCCATATTTAAAATAATATTTTCTGTGAAACAGTTGAGCATGACTAAAAAAAAAAATTAAAAAGATATTTTAAAAATCCAGAAGACATATTTGCAGAGCTTAGATAATGAGGAAAGAAAAGATTTTTTAAAAACTAAAAAATTAAAAAGTGGGAGATTGCTTTCATAGAAAGGGTAGAAACTCATAATTTACTAAGATTGTGTAGAGGTAAAGCACTTCATGGAAGTGACCTTTCTTCATTCCTTTCAGGTTTGTAAATTGTGTGTCTGTTCCCAACCTTCGACTATTTCTCAAAAGTCAAGAGTTCAGAGAAGAAGCCACTGTTCCACATATTCACAAAAATATAAAGGAAAAACAAGTCATTTTGTACGTTTTGGGTGAATAGTCACTGAAATGAAATTAAAAAGGATTTGTAAAAAAAACTCATCTGAGTCAGATCCATGCTATTTAATACAGGGTATATATATATATANGTGAATAGTCACTGAAATGAAATTAAAAAGGATTTGTAAAAAAAACTCATCTGAGTCAGATCCATGCTATTTAATACAGGGTATATATATATATTATTATTATTATTATTATTATTATTATTATTATTATTATTATTATTATTATTATTATTATTATTATTTTGAATGTTAATTTGCTCCTAACAGTATGTGTAGGTTCTGGTGAGAGGTACAAGAAAAGCCTGCAGTCCAGTAGGAGACTGTAGACTAATTGGAAACAGTTGAATATCAATTTTCCATATCCTACTGAGATGCCAATAAGCATACCAGCTCCAGTGCTGTGTCCTCAGTCTTAGATTCTAAGTGGTCATAAGTACTTGTTCAGCTACTCTAAGATGCATAAAATGACCAATTCTCTTTGTGTGCAAGCAGAACCATATCAATTGCTAGACTATTTCACCAACACACATTTTACAGCAGAAGTCACTTCTTTTCATAATTGATGCTGTCCCTCAAGATTTCCTTATACGGAAAAAATGGCAAAAGGGATAAAGCTGAACAGGGCAGTCAGGATCAAAGAAAGATAATAAACACTGATAATAAATTGTCTCCTTGAACACTGTAGAAAATATCTATTTTCTTACTAGGAATATTAATTTTCTAATACATTTTTATTTAATGTATCTCAAATGCAAAACAATGCCACTTTGGATGTGAACAAAAAATACTAAATCAGTTCACCAAAGTGAAAACTTAACTACATGAGAAATGCACCTATTATCACTGCAGAAAACTCAGTGTGCATCTGTGGTCAAAAATGATCAAGATATGCACACTGCATATGCAAAGAAACAATAAATAAGTTAGAGAATGTTGTAATTCCCTGATATAAATCAGTGCTGTGATTTCATTTAGGATATGTAGTCTTGTATTAATCTGCTCAGTTCCAAAGGAAAATCACCAAGAGCACTGTTAGGGAAGGGTGAGAATAGTGAAGACCTCCCATTGACTCATCTAGAGATAAACCACAAAACATGAAGCAAACAGCCCAGCTGAGTTCTCTACCTGCTTGAGAATGTCAGCTTTCAATCATCTTTTTTGTCATCTTTCAAAATGACACTGTGCTTCACAGCTAGACAGCAGCACATTTCTTCCACATGCTCCCAGGAAAAAGTCATTCCTGTATTTGTCTCCACCTGGTGAACTTTGTTGCTGTCACTGCCTATCCTCTGGGTCCACCCTCTCCACTCGTACCTGTTGTGTCACCCCATCCCCAACAATCACAGTTACTCTCAAGGCTGGCCTGGAAAGGCCAGAAACAGCTCTGGGAAACAGCTCACAATAAGAGCTTGTTATGAAATGGCCTACTGGACATGTCTTACAATCCTTCTAGGCTGTCTTAGAATTGTTGAGGTTGGAAAACACCTCTAAGGTTATTGAGCCCAACTATTAACCCAGCACTGCCATGCACACCACTAAACCGTGTCCCCTTGTGCCACATCCACATGCTTTTCACACTTCCAGCAATGGTGACCCTGCCACTTCCCTCAGCAGCCTGTTTCTATTGCTGACCACACTTTCTGTGGAGAAAGTTTTACTAATATCTAACCTAAACCTCGCCTGGTACAAATTGATGCCATTTCCTCCTGTCCTGTCATTTGTCACTCAGAAGAAGAGTCTGACACTCACCTTGCTACAACCTCTTTTAAGGTGTTTTTGGATGTGCTCCTGCCCCTCTCTTTCTTGTCATGAAAGGCCAAAAACTGAACACAGGATTTGAGGTACAGCCCCACTAGTGTCAATTACAAGGGTTAAACCACTTCTTCTTAAAGAAGATGATCATGGCAGGGACTGGAACAGCTCAAGGCATCATACTGAAGATCAGAGGAAGAAAGGCAGCACCTTCATGGGATATATGATTCTGTTCCAGACTGAGAATTCTATACCTCAAAAAAAGGCTTTACCTCATTGGGAAGGGTGCCAGAGATATATCCTCAGTGACACCAAGAAGGTGCCTACCATTCCAAAGTCTATATAGCTTTCTTGCATGCTTTTTCCTCTTCCCAAGAATTGAATTTTTTTAAAGCAAAGTTTACGCATAGTTCAGATTTCTGCTAAATCCTTTCTTAAAATAGAAGTTATCTGCTGTGGTGTGCAGATATCTCGGCAGAGGTGGTTTGAGTACAGAGATCAAAGATGGGGGGCTATGGAAGGATCTTGTCTATCTATGATGGCTCCTTTCACAAGAGCTTGTAAGCATTCTCAAGCATAAGGTAGAACAAGGGTTGACAGCCCCGTTAGCACTAAGGACCATGTTGCCTGTCTCTCCTGCCTGACTGTTCTTCAGTCACGTGGCTGAATGCACACTTCTCCAAGGCCTATCAGAACTGAAGTCAGCAGAGTCTGAAATGGTCCTGAAGTTTTCAGAACTCACAACTGTAATGGGTAGGTAACATCTGTCATGATGAAGAATGGAATAAGGGCCACACACAGGTTGATGACTTTAACAAAGATTTTCCCTTTTAAGTCACTGTGGAGTGCAGAGTATGTTGAGGTATCTAGTGCAGTGGGATCCACTGTCACAGCAAACAGTGCTGGTTGTGATGATTTCCAGAGAAGACTTTGGACAGTCAGAGAGAGCTAAGGTTCACAAGGTGATGATAGCTCATTTCTCCACTGGGATGGACGTAGATGATGAGCAGAGGTCCCTGCAAAAAATGACTGTGTGTCATGTGTGTGTCTCATAGAGAGCAGGTATTGTGTAAAAGGTGATATCTGCAACCAGATGATTTGGGCATGTGCTGCATGTGGGCAAAACATCTGCCGTGCGTGGGCCAAAGGATGGTATGTAAATCTTGGGAAATGCATTTTGTGAAATTGCAGGGCCTGTGCCAGCAGTTGAGAAAGGATACTCTGCTTTCAGAGACTATGAACATAATAGAAAGAATGGGTAGAGAACAAGCTTTCATATTATTAGCACAGAGTTGCCAGTGAAACGTACATTGTGTAGTTAGTACTCATAGTCCAAGCAGAAACTGTTACAGTAATGGGAGCAGGAAATTCTTGGAAGGAATAAGTAGAGAGTGTGAATCATTTTGAAGATGTTTTCCATAACAAATAATCTCTTAACAGTGATTCTTGGTTAAGTGAAGAAAGCAGCTGCTAACAAAGTGACTGTAACTACTCCTGGCTAATATAGATTTTGTTCAGTAATTTATACACCTTAAGTTGGAGTACTACAAGGTGTTCTACTCAGAATCCTTACAGAACATTTCAATAGTTCTGGTCACAAAAGAAGTCAGGCAAACCAACTTTATAAGCACATAATGGAAGTGCCTTGTTACTCAAGCAGCACTGCTTTTATAGTGTGTCTTTAAGAGGCAGGGTGTGAAGGGGAGAATGTGAGGGAAATGATGTAACACATATATTTGCAGTGGCAAGGAGGAAAAAGATTAATTTATATAGAAGTAGTGGAAACAGACAGGATAGATAGAAAGCCCATAACAAAGTGCTAATATGTAATTAGGTCTTCATAAATAATGCTATTTACCTGATTTATTTTTCATGTCTGAAATTTTTTAACCAATCATGGGCTCCTGAAATATGTGTTATTCACACTTATTTAATAATTACTTTCCCTTTTGATAGCTTATTCAGAAATTTTATATTGTCAAAATGTGTTTATTCAGACAAGACACAGGATGTAACCTCTGTTCCTGCATTGGAAAGCCCTTCCAACTAATGTTTCCCTGTATTTCCTATTTCATCTTAAATTGTCTGTGAATGTTTTTGCTGGAAAGTAACTGAATGCATTCATGAACTCATAAAGAACGGTTTAATTAATAATTTGCTTTGTTTTGTCATGTACATTTACTCAGCTCTAGTGATCTAGTGGTTACAAGTCATCACCAGTAAAAATGGGGTGATACTAGGGGAGAATATAAGTTAGTAGGGTCCAGTGCAGTGAATTAATCAGGCTGATTACAATTACTGGAATTGTAAACCTGTATTACTGCTATAAAACAAATAAATAGCTTAAAAATGAGAAAAAAAAAAACAAAAGAAAGCATGACAAAAAATCTAAAGTCATGTGCCAGTTCTCCCAGGAAATAAAAACCTCCCAGAATTTAGTTTTCCATCTCATGTCTTTGTAAGTTCTCCCACTTGAGTACCCTTTTACTTGTTCTGTATTAATTGCGTATTCTCAGATCTTCATTTAAAACAAATATAGTCTTTTATTGCATGTTACTGTGCTTGAAAATTCAGGGCTCTTCATGCATATTTATTAAATGACATTTGAAAAAATTTCTTCTGTTTTCCACAATGAAACTCTCTCTCGAGGTAAGTTGGAAACTACAATACCTCAACAACAAAGCTTTCTGAAAGATGTCCATCAGTACTTTAAGCCTTGAGTCTGATACTTAGAGGATATAAATCTGCAGATAAAATTACAATGGATGTGTGGCAACAGTGACTGCCTGGAGGTGCAGGTCATTGCAATAAGATGGGGATGTCAGCATGTATTTTTGATTAATCTTTCAAAAAACATACATTTTCTGGGAGAAAAATAAAAAGTGTCAGTTTATTTAAAGGAATGCAAAGCATAGCAGGAAATACTGGCTGTATACAGGCAGAGAAATTAGCTTTTTGTAAACTAATGCAGAAAGCTTTAATTAATATAAAAGCTCATACTGTGCCCACCTTGCCAGATTAGATTTGAGGGAAAGCTTTGAGAAATATTTATCTGAACAGATGTCTCCCTAAGATAGTTGTACAGAAATCCAAAAATTATGCAGTCCTTTCAAAATTAATGTTGCTGAGTTTGCTTCATAATTAAGAATATAATTGAACATACAAATGTTTGAAATATTAATAAGACCCAAACTTCGAATAACTCTTCCATGTTTAGAATGAGAACAGAGACACTACTTGAAGAATTCCTATAGCTTGACTGGGACAAAACACGGAGTAATGGAGTACCCAAGTTTACATCAACAGAACTTTGTTCCTCTTTTATTTTTTTATTTTATATTTACATATAAATACTGTAAATTTGCTTGCTGTATAATTATAATAATGGCAGAACCATTTTTGTTAACATACAGAATGTTTCTGCTTCTCCTAAGTGCACAAGCGCTGATGAATTTAGGAGGTGAAGAATTACTAAATTAGGAACAACTGAGGATGCTTAAACCCATATGAGAATATCTGCTGTGAATCCTATGATGGTTTTATATTCCCTTGCTTTTCTCACTGCTTAAAATGAAGTATGTTTGGACAATATATGCATAGCAGCTGTGGAAATATTTTCTCACGATGAAACATGTTCATCAGACCCTCAAAGTGAAAGATGGACTAATCTAAATCCTCCACTGTGAAGGTTTTCTGGAATGGTTATGTGTGTGGAAAGGAGAGAAGTTCCCAAATTCACCTTAGATTTGTGATTGTTGCTTTCAAATGGTGCAAATATTTTGTAATTTATGGTGTGTGGTGTCATAAGTTGTGATATTTGATCATAATCAAAAGCAGATTACCTTTCCCATCTCTTCCCAAGAACAGATGTCTCTATGTGCTCATGATAAGTATATGTTTCTTCATTCTTCATAATGAAAAATTATTAACAGATACAGTTAATGTCTTAAAATAATTTGTCCTAAGGTTCTTGTTTGGATTACTCCTTGAGGTAAAAAGGGTTTGGCATGTGAAATTCTGTGCATTAACGTGGGAGCAGTATTCCCAAATGCATCTGTGAAGCTAAAAACTTTAATTTTCATATTGAAATAATTTTGGCACTGGAAAGCTAAACTTACATGCTCTGAAGCACCCTGAAAGAGCTTCTCTTTTTTCTTGGCAAGAGAAGAGTCTTCTTTGGAATACAACTAGCTACTAAAAATAGTTCCTGTTTCCCTCAAGAATCACCAGTTTATATGGTTCTCCTATTCTGGTACCTAAAGAGGGAAAAAGTTGCCTAGGAAATATGTCAAGGCCTTTGAAATGAAGTTATGTAAAACATATAGACTGGTTTTGTGCCTCTGTAGAAGATCATATAAAAAACATCTTGGTAACTTTTATTGTGATAACTTTTTGAAATCCCTAATATGAAAAGTATTCCAATACTTATTCATCTGTAACTTCTTCATCTGACGGCTAGGAAAATTGCCATTAAGAATTCAAATTTCTGATAGAAGGTTACAAAAAATTTTGAAATTTTCAAGTTCTAATGTCACATTTCTGGATGGAATTTCTTCATATGATGTGGAGTTCTCCATATCATTGTGTCAATAAAGCAAGACATATTTTCCCCTTTTCTTGGCCATACTTGTGTCACTTCTAAACCTAGCTATCTCAGCTTTGCTTTTAGAATACCTTAAGACAAGATTATATTCACTCTAGCAGCAAACTTAAAACCAGCAGGTCAAAGAACTGTTTAATTTGGTCTGGCCTGACACCTTTTATGAGCAACTCAAGTTTCAGTGTTCTGAACCCCCAAATTCGTCTCTTTATTCAAGCTAGCTACTGCAGAAAGTACAGACTGAAAGAGGGTGGCTTTTACAGCCATTCATAAATAAGGCAGCCAAAACCATTTATTTTGATTAAAAAGAAAACAAGCCTGGAAAAAGTGAAACTGTAGTTTTCTTTTTCAAAAGGATTCCTCCAAGTGTCAGCAATCTCCACACAAATTGCAATGTCCCACTGGTTATCCCTTAACAGTGAATTTACTGCTATAACACTCTCACCCTCCCCAAACCTGTATGTCTATCAGCCATTTAGTACACCTTCTCATGATTTTAATTTATGTGCCCTGCACATCAGAGACTCCTGAGAGCAGCTTTAACCCTCACTTTATGAGCCAAATCAAACCAGCTCCCTCCTGGGGCTCAGTGGACGGAGAGAAAAGGCAGATGTTCATCAGGGTGGTGTGGAAAAGGGGTATAATTCAAATTGTTGCCTGCAAAGGAGCCTCTCTCTCTCTCCACAGACTGAAGGAAGGACTTCAAAGATGAGCTGTCTTACTTTAATGAATTCCCTCGGTCAGTGTTAATTTAGGTATCTAAAGTAAAGTGGTGACTCCCCCTTCATTTTTGCATTTTTATTTACTAAAATGGATCTTGTCTGTAATTCAAGACTTCAAGGAGTTTTTGCCTTTAGGAAATGATAGCA
Source organism: Parus major (assembly GCF_001522545.3). Lineage (NCBI taxonomy): Eukaryota > Metazoa > Chordata > Aves > Passeriformes > Paridae > Parus > Parus major. The sequence continues at coordinate 34,748,471 of NC_031768.1, forward strand.
AATGTGTTTTTTTAAAAAAGTAATGACAGTGAAACTGCAGTATCCTTTTAGAAGAATTCCGAAAAGAAGCTGAAGATCAGTGCTGTTGTGAAGAGTTTTCTCTTATTGTTTCATGCAGCAGAGTTAGCCAACCTCTTATGAAATGATGGTCTGCGAATTCTGAGAGAATGCAGTTACCTCAGCAACAAACAGTGCACTTCCACTGACCCGGGGCCAGCCCTGTTTGTGGCTTGAAGCAAATTATACCCATAATGGTGGTACTTAGAGGCAGAATCTCTCTGCCTATCCCTAGTAAGACTCAAAATATGCTAGGTAACAGGCTGGGAGCAGTATTTGCTCTGATGCTGTGGGAAAAGTGAGTGTCAAACAGCCACAGCCAGCCATCAGGGGCTGCCTCCAGAACCACAGAAAAAAGAAAACAAGACAAAAAGGAAAGAGAAGAAAAATGAACTTCAACAGAATGTAAGAGTTAAATCTAAGACCCAGTGAAACTAATTAGGAGACTAAAGCACACAGCGTAATTACATTTCTTTTCTCTGTCTTCCCCCCACAAGATAAAAGCATGCAAATAAAGTACCTCTTTTCCAGCAATCTAATGCAATGAAAATGTAATATATCACCAAAGATCAAGTAATGTATTTTACTGGAAAATTAGAAAAGCAATACTGTTTACTCTAAGACTGAGAGTGATCTGAATGAGATCCCTTTTGTAGGAAGCCTTTTGTATTCACAGAGGTCTGCACATCACTCAGAAATTGAGAGCAATCTCTTTGAAACAATAAAAAATATTCAGTCCTTAGGAGCTAGATGAGATAAGAAATAACATTATATACTGACCTATATAACAACACATCAAGAGTAAATTCATTATTTTTATTATTTAAAACAGCACTTTGCAGGCATTACCTAATTATTCCGACTTCCCCTGTTTATAAATAGAGATGCTGAGGAAAAGAGAATGTCCAGAATCATACCCATCTAAAGAGTGGGAATAGACTAAAATATCAGGAGCTCTTTTCTTTCAGCCTGTTCTCAGTTCTCTGAATCTCTTGCAAGGCATATGGAACAGAAGCCAAAGTTTAGAAAATTGCTGGTGATGTTGCAGACAAAAGGAGACATTTGTCTTTGGGTCAGACACATTAAATTGATTGTGGGATGACTCCAAGAAGACCATAAGAGCTTGAGTCATCCTACAACTTGAGTCACATGCCTTCTTCACAGGAATAACCCTGGAAGGCAGAGTGAAAAAACCCGCCCTATCTCTCTCTTCCTGGCAGATGGCATTGCAGCCAGTTGGCAGCAGGCAGGATATTACATTTTGATGGAAAAAGATATGACCTGGCTCCAAAAAGAATGACTGTCAATGTATGGTTCATTCATGTCTGCTTTACCAGCAACCAAAACTAGAAACAAAATATATAAAAGTGTCAAATGTGTACTTCAACACCCATCTGCAGTTTTTTCTTCAGGAAGAATCTTTTACAGGACACCAAGACAGAGCCAGAAATCTTGCTGATGAAAGTGATTGCTTGTCTTTTAAACATTACAAGCTGGATGCAATAGTATCATGTTCAAACCCCACCCAACAACTCAGCCACACGCAGCTCACTCCTCTCCTGTGGGATGATGGAGAGAATCAGGAGGGTAAAAAGCAAAAAAACTTGCGAGATAAAGACAATTTAGTAGATAAAGCAAAAGCCACACACACAGGCAAAGCAAAACAAGGAATTCAATAACCACTTCCCATGGGCAGGCAGGTGTTCTGCCATCCCCAGGAAAGCCAGGCCCCATCACACACAATGTGACCTGGGAAGAAGAACACCATCACTTTGAACATTCCTGCTTTCCTTCTTTCTCCCCCCCAGCTTTATATGCTGAGCAAGACACCATATAGTCTGGGATATCCCTGTGGCCAGTTGGAATCAGCTGCCCTGGTTGTGACCCCCATTTCAGCTCTTTGTGAAGCCCCAGCCCCCTTGTTGATGGAGTGGGGTGAGAGACCTTGATGATGTGTAAGCATTTTGCAGGAATAAAAAAAAAAATCCCTGTGTTATCAGCACCATGTCCAGCACAAATCCAAAACATATCCCTGTGCCAGCTACTCTGAAGAAAATTTTTCTCAGCCAAAACCAGCTTAGATAAGCAACAATGTAAAGTTAATCAGGGACATTTCTTCCATATTCAGTGTAAAGAGATGGCAGAAGATGGCTTGCCATACAAGAGTGCCTGTCTTAGAAACCTGTTTAAGGATGGAATGAGCTGTATTCTGAAGGTAGCTATATTTTCTTATTAATAATATGGTGGAAGGATAAGCTTTGACTGGATGCTTGTCTACATAGCTAAACCTAAATGAGATGAAAAGTGCTGAAGTTGTTTATATTTTTAGGAGACATACATATATATGTTTTACAATGATAATTAAAGTTCTAGATCAAATCTATAGATAACTATGTATGCTTTAGTAGTGGGGATATTTCTTCTGGTCAAACAAGAAACCCCTATATGTAGGAACATCTCCTGCATGCCCACACTGTCATGAATATAAAATTTACATTGCAGCCATGAGTGCTTGAAACGGTTGAAAAGATATGGTACCAAACGTTTGTATGGCCAATCTGAAAAGAATTTTCTAGAATGGCTTACTTTCAAAGAATGTAAAAAGTAAAGAGAAGTTTATTTGTTAGTATACGTTATTTCTAAATTACTTCTTTCTCTTATTCACATCCTTCATATCACAGACAGACATGGATGAACATGGGGCTACAAATTCAAGTTAGTCTGAATTCTGGAATAGAAACATCATATCAGTACATCAGAAAATAAAACCTACCTAATGCCGGTGCTGTAACTCAGGTTGATACAAAAAATTCTACAGTAACATGCTTAAAGAGGAAACCAGACTGTGAATGAAACAGTGGGGTTATCTCTAAAAGTACTTTTTTTACTTTCCATGAGAGTAACAGAGAGCAAAGGAAAACTCTTTGACTGATTAACCAAAACCTAAGACTTTCTACAAAGTGCATAGATATTCTTATTTAAGAAAGAGATTGTAAAAGAGTGTTTCTTAGAAAAATCAAATATTATCTCTTTTCTATGAGTTAAATCTTGACACAAGGATAAGCCGGGACACCTATAAGGCAACCAAGGAGAAGAGATGAGGAAAATGTCTTTGATGTCTGTAAAAGCATAATCACATAGTGAGGCTACTACATTTATTAGAAGACAGGAAATGTATACAATTAGTAAGAGAGGGAAACAAGGAAAAAATATTTTAAAAGCCATAATCTACCTTTTGGTGGTGCTTTCAGTCCTTTTCCTTCCATCCCCAAACGGGGAAATCTTTATTCTTCTGTCTATTTCCTTTCTACATGCTTGGTTTAAAAACCCACTGCAATCTTTCCCCTGATCTCAGCATGCTTTGGATCAGACCTTACTCTAACAGGCATAGGCTAATTTGTGTGAGACATTTATATTATCTTCTTCCTGCTGCAGTCATGTGCAAAAGTTACATTTCACTTTTTTGATGGCTTCAGTTTATGAAGAATAGCTTTAGCTCATTTCAGATCATGCCAAATAGATTATGCCCAATACCCACTGGATGTAGTATTATGGCCGAGCTCTCATTATACAGATGCCATGATAAAGATGACCTACAATTTTTGGAGAGACATTATCAGACTCCCTATGCTATCTATTCATTGTTCCATGACTGAAAATGTCAACAAACAAAAATATGTTCTCATTCTCTAACAAGAAGTCTCATGGGATAACAAGAAAACATCTGCAAGATAATTCAATGACCTCAGTATCTTCGAAGTTTGTGCTCCACAGCCTTTTAAAATCCAGTTGGACAAACTTTTATAACTTGCCACATAATAGTTAATTCTCTAATTTGGTAAGAAAAGGTTAAAAAAAATCAAGCCAAAGAGATAAAATTGAAGGTAATGTGGAAAGTATGAACAAGGGAAAATGGAAGAATCTTAAAATCTGCATTAATGCTGTTTGAACAAGGATTAGAAGCTTCTGATAGCATTAACATAAATTTCCCATTGCTTTGGAGCAATCAGACCCAGATGCCTGAAGCTTTCTTGCAAAAATTGAGCTTTCTGAAAAATACTGAAGAGGAAACTAAGCCATTAGGAATGTGATGAGAAAAACAAATAATTCTTCAGTATTCTTAACTTCTTTGTATCTTACAACAATCATGGTTTGTTATCATCATTCTTATCAAATGGACTGAGATAATTAAATCTCTGATCCATTTCCCAGGTAATAGGTGATATAATACTCAATTTTTATTTTTTTTTTAAGATGTTGAAATAAAACAAAAACTAAACAACTCTGAGGTTGTTAAACCACATAAATTACATATCATTTTGCCTAAAAAGAATATATAGATATTCCTATTGAAGACAAAGTTTAAACTGTTAAAAAATCCCTTCGAGGTACTAGTAAAGGATCTGATTATGTTTGCTTGGAATTAAAAGTGGTGCATGAGCCTTCAGTGCAAAGGTTTAACTGAGTATTTCTGTTAATAATTTTTGCAACAATTGCTCCAATCAACCCAAAAATAAAATGAAATCTAGTCTAAAAAATAACCTGCCTTTTACAGAAAAAATGCTTCTTACCAATTACAAAGAAAGTTTTTTTTATATGAAGAATATACATTAAAAAGACGTGTCTCTCAAACCTTTTAAAATAATCTGAAAGATCTATATACTGCACTTTTGATGTTACAGTATTGTAATCAACAAAGTAAAACAAGAAAATTATGCAGTAAATTAATGTTTACATTATATTAGGCAAAAATATAAGAACATTTTCTTTGAAAGGGCAAAGACTTCTATCCTGAAAAGTGCTTATTAACATGAATGTGTTACATCAATAAGTATTTATGCTTGTTAAGCTAAAGTATTTTCACAAAGAAAACACATGGTATGTAGGTAAAACAGTAGCTCCAAGTATCTTGAATTTGTGCATGCTCATCTATTAGATTTTGTCTTTAGTGCTCAATAAATCAATTGTCTTATACATTATGAGTCAAAGAATTTAAGAACATCAGCTCTGTTGGTATTGATTAAAGCACAGTGTGGCAGAGATGACACTGAACCACATTACTTTAAGGAGATCCATCTATGAAACATCTGGTGACTCCACCAGCTAGGGAGACAGGATTCCATGAGTTCCTCACACTTGCCCAAGCTTTGAAATAATAAATATTCCCAGTAAAAAAATGTAATTTAAAAGTGAAGTATTTTGCATGACTAGAGTTATTTAGGAAGAATGATGAATATGGGGACATACTTCTGTAGCGATATTTTTGAGGAAAGTTCTTCACTTTTCTTCCCATTCATGTAATTCATTAAACAATTTCAAATAAAATGCTGCTTATTAGATCAGATTTATGATAAAATTTTGAAGGAACTTTGAGAAAAAGCAGCTACAGGGTATACTTCAGATTCTTTCCCTCACTGCATACAGATCCTTGATTTTCAGATATTATTTTATAGCCTTATTTTTTCCCTTGAGCTCCAAGACCTAACACTAAGGGGCACCAGAGAACTGAACTGCATCTGTTCAGATCCATCAGGAACCAGCTACTGCAACTAAGTTGCAAGTTATTCACAGTGCTAGGTGGAGAGAGAATGGGGCTTTGGGTGAAACACAAGAGGCGAAGCAACAGTTCTGCATGACATGTTCTCTGTTACAGAAAACTGTCACTGGAAAAGCAAGGACATGCTCATTTTGAAAATACCAAATGTCTTATTATAGTTTATTTCTAGGTGTTGAAAAAGAACTCTCACTCTATTTTTCCAGAGAAAATTGGGAAATGTGTGAAAATATTACATGACATGAAAATGGATTTTTTTTTTGAGAAGTATGCCTAAACCATTCTAGCATTCTGACTTTCAGTATATTTGCTTTGATCTTAGACAAGTGTAAAAAGAGGAGCAAAGACTTAGGAATTCATTTCTATATTAAGTTTCAAAGGAGGTCTGAATACCAGCACATTTTTATTACCAATTCTTGAAGTTCCACTACGGAGATAAAGAACTTTAATAATTTCATTGAGGATTGCAAAATTGCCTATTATCCTCTCATTTTCCCAACAGGACAAAAGGGAAACAACATTAAAAAAATATATGCATAAATTATGTCTCTTTGCTAGGTGTAGACTCCAAAGCCAACTTGCCAACTTTCTTCTCCTCAAGTTTGTCTGTCAAACAGACTAATTACATAGTCACTGACATATATCTTAGTACAGCACATTTTGAAAATCTCAGACCTGATGTCAGGAATATGTTGCTTAGCCCAGCTGTTTTTTGTCTGGGTTTTCTTTTTTCTTTTTTTTTTTCTTTTTTTTTTTTTGTCCCTGTATTTCTGCTTCAGCCCCTTTATTCTAACAATAAATACATAATCAAACTAGCAAAATCTAATTAAATAAATGATGTTGCATTTTAGAGTAGTAAAGTTGTCCCAAATGCTTTTGAAAAGCTTGGTCACAGTCTTGTCCCAAAACAGAAAGCATTACAAAAAAGAAAAATTCAGTACTAAACCCAGTATGTTGAATTATTTCAGTCAAAGCTCCAAGACCAAAATTAATAACGTACCATTCGCAGACAGTGTGAGCTGATTGACTGAAAATGGCAATGACATATTCTGATTTGAGTGCTGTAGACCTTTCCTTACAATATTAACACTTATTTCTGCGTATTTCCAGGGTATTCCCTATCAAAATAAAATCCACAGGTAACTTCTGCTTGCTGTAGTATTTGACCCGCAGATCTTGTAAGGCCGATGAGACCATTATGATAAGGCACTTTGACCTCCAGCATAACACAGGGTATAGAACCTCGCTCAGAAATTCATACCTCAGATCTGCAATTTCTGAGTTTTACCATCTCCTTTTGAAAGACAGCCAGCCTTGATTTACTGCTCAAAGTGACAGAAATTCCAGCACATACCTTGGTAAAATCACCCTTCTGTTAATGACAGCTGCAGTCAGATTAGGTACAAGTTTTGTTCTCCTCTGATATAGTTTAATCTCAGGTCTTTTCCCACTAGACTTTTTGAAGCTGAATTCAAGAATCATCAGCAAGATGTATTAGTTTACAGACAATATTTTCTAAGAAAAAAAGCTTTCTTTAACCAAAAAATGGTTATCACAAATCCACCTTTTGTGATATATTGTACACCTTTCTCAAGGGCAATTATCAGTCACTCAGGATAGAGAAAGCCTCTGGAACAAGGAAAATTATATTTTCTGAACCTTCACCAGTCCAGTGGAGAAATTAAAACACATGTCTTGGTTATCCTTTGGCCAGATAACATACCTAATGTCTCGAGGTGAACACCAGGTCTTTATGTTCAACCTCTAGTAGGCACCTTCTCTTGTTTTGTGCGGGATCCAAGTTTTTCTGTTGCTGTTACATTAAGGTGCATAAATGAGCCAGAAGAAAGGTCTGAGCGACACTTAGGAGTGTCCAAAGCATGTATTTATTTGAGTAAGATACCTCAATGGTTAGGGACAGAAGTTGTTTGGATCTTCACCATAGGTCCAAGTGGAGATCATCACCCTAGGCGATTACATCATCCTAGAAGGAGGGCTAAGCCTGGCCCCTCTGTTTTTCTCTCTAAGCAGTGATATCTAAACAGAGAACACACACATGCAGGCAGTATTTACCAAGCTCATGGGCTGAACCAGGGTTTTGCAAAACTTCTCTTGGGGAAACAACTTGGGGTTTATGGTAATTTTGCTTTACAGCTCTCTGACTGAGAGACAGGCAACTGTGTTCAGGCATTTTACTTTGTGGCCAAAAGTGGCCAGGATGCAGAGCCTGTAGTGCCATATGCCATTTGTGATCTGCTATGACAAGGACAGACACGGAGACAGACCTCTCCAGCCACCATCCTGCACGGACATGGTGTTTCACGGCCACAAAGGGAAGGAGACCCAGAAGGAGAGAGGGCTGGACAGTAGTACTAAGCAGTCCCTTCGGTGAGATGAGTAGGAAGAGTTGCATCCAGGAAGCCCTTTGGAGGGTCCATGTGGTCCCCAGTGCATCTCCCACCTCCTCCTCCTCAGGCAGGAGGAGGCAGAGTTGCTGCTGCTGCCAATGCGCCAGGATAGAGCGATCTCGGCGCGGGAGGAGATGACGCAAAAGGCAGAGCTCCCCCCAAAAAAGTGTTTCTCCAGGACGAAGATGGCGGCAACTTAGCCCAGGGGCCCAAGATGCCTGTGCCCATCGGGGGCCCCCAGCCTGGCAGTTCCGCCCCGTGCGCCCGGGGACACCGCGCCCGGCGGCAGCAGCGGCGGCAGCCGCAGCCCATTGTCACCAGCAGCGGCGGCGGCCCCGGCAGCCTCCTCCTCCTCTTCCTCTTCCTCCTCCTCCTCTTCAGCATCCTCGGCAGCGCTCCGGGAGCCCTGCAGCAGCGTCTCTCCAGTTAGAGCGGAGCGGAGAGAGAAGAAAGAGACTGAGACAGCGGTGCAGGCATCTGTGCCGCGGCTCGGGGCTGAGGAAGAGGAGCAGCGGCGGCAGGGAGGAAGAGGAGGCGAGGAGACCTCCCGTAGCCGTCCGTCGGCAGCGGGGGACGCGGCATGCGGTTGTCCGGGGGCAGTGGGCTTTTCTCAGGAGGGAGATGGGGAGCTGCGATCTGACCATGCCTGGGTGAGAGGGGGAAAGGACCAGTCGCGCAGCCCCGCCACCACCAACTATCACCACCACTACCACCACCACCATCTCCTCTCCCTCCTCCTCCTCTCTCTGCGTTATTGCTCTTATCTTCTCCACGGCACTCCGCGTTGGATGGACTGGGGCTGTTTCGTGTGGTGAGACCAAGGCAGAGCCACCGGCGAAACCAACAATATCTCAGAGGAAGAAAAAGAAGAAAGAAGAAAGAAGAAAGAAAGAAAAAGAGAAAGAAAGAAAAAAGAGGAAGAAAGAGAGAAGGGGGAGAGTGGAAGAGAGAGAGAGAGGGAGAGCAAGCGAGCGAGAGAAGGGAAGGCAGGCAAGAAAATCCCCCCAATCTTTTAAGTCAATGCATATTGTGGTGACACTGGCAAAGGAGCCCTCACGGTGGAGTCGGCCAGGGCTGTGCGTTCCCAAAATATGACCAGGGGTGCTTGGATGTGTAGTCGGCAGTATGATGACGGCTTAAAAATCTGGTTCGCACCCCGGGAGAACGAGAAACCCTTCACGGATTCAGAGAGGGCTCAGAAATGGCGACTGTCCCTGGCATCGCTCTTGTTTTTCACGGTCCTGCTCTCTGATCACTTGTGGTTCTGCGCCGAGGCCAAATTCACGGGGACCGGAGAGAAGGAGCAGCCGCCGCCCGAGAAGCCGGAGCCCGCGGAGCCGGAGCTGCTGGCGGGCATGGGGGAGCCGGCGCCCCCCGCGCCCCGGCTCCTCGCCCCCCCCTCGCCCTCCCTCCCGCCCTCCCCCGGCAGCAGCGGCGGCGGCAGCCGCGGCAGCCGCGCCAACAGCACCGAGCCCCGGCACGGCAAGGCTGCTTTCCTGGGGAACTCCACCGCCAGGCCCCTGGAGACGTGCCCCCCCCCGGGCTCCTCGTCCGGGCAGTGCTTCAGCGTGGGCGACGCGGAGGCGGTGTGCCGGCAGCGAGGGGGGTCGGGGCGGCCGCGGGGCACGGGGCAGAGCCCGGCGCCCGGCTGGGACCTGACGGATTTTTACCTTTCCTTTTGTAATTCCTACACACTTTGGGAGTTGTTCGCCGGGTTGTCCAATCCGGACACTTTGAACTGCAGTCTGGATGTGGTGCTGAAGGGGGAAGGCTCCTGCAGCCAGTGCGTCCAGGCTTACCAGCGCTACGACCAGCACGCTCAGGAGAAATACGAAGAGTTTGAGGTTATGCTCCAGAAATATTTACAGTCGGATGAGTACTCGGTGAAATCGTGTCCTGAGGATTGTAAGGTAGGAGTCCCTGCTGTGTTTCGTGTCCCTGGCTGTCGGGCTGGCGTGCCTCCCTCGGCTGTTGTGGCTGCCGTGGACCCTGTTGTGCCTGCTTCGGTGTCTGCCCCTGGCGCCGGCCGCCGCGGCTCGCACGGTGCGGGCGGTGCTGCGGAGGGTATCGGCCGGGATGCCCCCCTTAGCGCATTATTAAAAGAGAGGAAGAGAGAGGGGGAGGCTTGAGAAAACGCAAAAAGAAGTGATCCTCCGTCCTCTGGGAGCGTAGCGCTGGATTTCCCCCTGCTCATGAATATGCGATTTGGCTCCGGCTCGGCTGCCGGCTTCCAGCGGGCTGGGATGCGACTCGGCGGCAGGCAGCGACAGGGTCTGCATGACAATGAGCGGGGCTCGGAGCGGCCACCGGGGTCGGGGCTGCCCGGGGGCGCTGCCCCGGCCGTGGGCCCTGGCTGGGCAGGTGGCCGCGGTGCCCCGGGACGGGCGGGTCGTGCCCGGCGGGGCCGGGAGCGCCCACCGGAGGCTCCGGGTAGGTTCCGTCGGGCGCTTGGCCCCGGGAGTGGCGGTGCTGGACGGCGGCAGAGCGGTGTGGCGCCGGGCCTCCTCGGGAGCGGCGGCGGGACAGTGTTTTCAGGCGCTCTGCCAAAATCTGTGGAACCGGGGAAAGCTGGAGGGCAAGAGTGTCTGTTGACGGGCACCGCAGTGGCCCTCGGTTGGGAAGTGATGGTGACAGCGTTTTGATAAGTCTGCGGCTGTGGTGCCACTGGTGACGGCTCAGAGAGATCCAGAGGTTTTTATTTTCCTTTGCTAGGAGGCGGAGGGTCCCGCTTTGGCTCTTGTAGTTGCCTTCTCTTTACTTTTGCACAAGATTAGTTGGCCTATCTCTCAAGACAGGGCAGAAGAAAAGAGTTGTCCTCAGTGCCTAAAATAGCTAACTGCATGATTTTTCCCCCCTCTTTGAGTACTTGGTAGGAGGTGAATATTTCTGCCCTGAACTAAATTATTTCAACTACTGTAGCACTAACCAGTCTGATCCAAATTCTGCTTTAGCAGTGGAACACAACAATGCATGCAAATCACTGCTCTAAATTAGAGGCCTGGCAGTACCTCTGTGCTCTGTAACTTCCACAGGGCCTTCTGAAATAATTTCATGGTAACAGCCTACGCCTAAAAATTCCCATTCACCAATATTTTACTATAATTTGCACATATATTTGCCACAAAAAATGGATCCAGGGTCCCTCCAGAAGTTGAAATAATGTGCTATCTAATTGGATAAAGTAGGAAAGTTGATTTATTTATCTTTTCTTTCTAAACCTGGAAAAAGTAAGGTAGGCTTATCAGAAGTGTTGACTCGACTGTTTTTAGATTGTATTGTGTGTACACACTCACTGTATATATGCTGTGGGCCCAGTTACTGATAATGTAAGCATATTTTATTTAGAGTGAATTAGATAAGTAAAAAAGAGTATCAAATGTAAATAGATATCTATTTCTGTAATGAAATCTTTGTCATATCAGTAGCTCTGTAATTAGAAATTGATTTACTATTTCGTGCTGCCAAATGACCAGCATTTACATGCTTAAAGTAATATTTTTTGTATCACGGTTTAGTTTGACTGAACTTCACCACAAAGTGGTCCATCACTCTACAGAATTTCAGGGTGTAAAAGGTGTGGAAAATGAACAGAAGAGCAAATTCATGCTGTTTAACGATTTTCCATCCACACTCCCAACGAGGAGAAATACTTTTTTGATGATAGAGAAAAAGTTGTTGACATTAGAATGATTGTGTGAAACTTTAATGGACCAGACAAATGCCAGTGACCTACATTTCTGCAGTTCTGAGTGCCAGATGATACTGCTTTATGTTTTGAGAATTTGGCCAACCAATCTGTGTTAAAAATGAAAGCTACTTCAGAAGGGGAAAGGGAAAAAAAAAAAAACAAACCATGGGTGCAACTTGGACTGTTTTCCTTTTCTCCAGGGAATCTGGCGGGCAGTGCAGATGCCCACCCAGTGCGGGTGGGGAGCGCAGAGGGGCGAGCCGTGGGGCTGGGCTGGGCTGGGCTGGGCTGGGCTGGGCTGGGCTGGGCTGGGCTGGGCTGGGCTGGGCTGGTGTGTGCTGCGCTGAGAGGAGGGCCAGGAGACCGCTGTCCAAGGTTCTGCACGACAGCGCACAGGCAGCTCATGGCCAGGCGGAGGAGATGCCCCTCTGTGCCCCCGGGCCCCGATTTGGTGCTTTTTGGGTCCCTCTGGAGCCTTTTGATTAGTACGAGTGGTTGCGAGAGCCAGGCGGGTGGCACGGCCAGCGGCCTGACGTGTGTGTTCATGTACTTGTGCATGGGCTGCCCTGAGGAGCGCAGAGGTGAAACTTGGAACTCCAATATTTCATGACTGTTGCAATATTTTGCTGGGCTTTCTGGTGTTTTATACATATTTTGTTTACAAAACTCAATCAGGGCATTTTTTTATTTATGTATTTATTTATGTATTTATTTGTGTGTGTGTGCATGCGTGTGTGGTAAGTAAATATTAATTTTTTGCATGTTGGCTATTTAGCTAATTCTTAGGTAAAGCATCAGAATAGGAAATAACTTGACATCTAGCTATGTGGTTTAGGTACACATCATTTGGTGGGTGTCATGGTTTGTGTGGTGACCTGCTTTTTCTTTTAAACAAAGTGCTAAAAGTACTGCCTTTACTCAATAATCATGTATTTAAGCTTTGGCTCAATACAGCAAGCGTTAACTAGTCTATTTGTATTTAAGATGTCTTTAGCATTCTTGGAGGGCAGCTTTGTTCACAAAAAAAGAGAGATTTTCATCTAGTTGACCAATTTTAACTGATGATAAACAATAATAAAATTTACCCTGAGTAACAGTCACGCATAAACTTGCAATTGGGTGTTGCTTCCCCCTTCCCCAACTCAGCCCAAAACCATACACCATCCTCAACTCAGTCAGTTCTCACAGTAAAGTGTGAAGTTTATGGTGGGTTTGTCAGCAACTTACACCTTTCCAGAAAGTACTATCGGTGGTAACAAATAGTACATATCAAAAATGCCTTTGATGCACAAGTATAAACCTCAGACTTTATGTTTTCATTCATTTACCTGAAACCAGAAAAAGATGAACTATACTTTCAAAATATTCTGTCTTCTACTACATTTCTCCTGGTCTCTGAAGAATATTTTAAGTTAATTGCTTCATACTGCAGAAGTTTGTAGACAGGAGTTGTTTGACTTATAGATCACATTTAGCTATTCTGTGTGGTGAGTTTCAGTTTTAATATATAAGTGTACTCAGGGGGAGTTTTTTGTTTGTTTTGCTGGGTTTTTTTTAAAGTGTGCTGTCCTGTAATTAAGCTCTTACCATTAAACTTTTCTTGAGATGCATTGGAGTTTTTGAAAATTTTGTAGAAAATGCAGACAATTTTTAACATTAAGAAAACAAATATTTTTGATGGTATCAATGAGTATGCATATGCCTTTTATATTGTTTGTATGTCAGTATACTTTATGTGTGGTTTAGAAGCTTGGGATATCAGTGTTGTCTCGCTACAAATCTGTCTCCAACTTATTTCTTATGAAATCTTCTTAAAGTCTGGTGTCTCTATATATTGTTTCCTTGTCTTGGTAGTCACATATTAGTAATGGCTAAACAGTAAACATAAGAGAAATATTTGAATGTATTACATTTTCAACTAGATGGTGAAACAAAATGCTATAGCTTTACTGAATCACTAAAGAAACAGAGTAACTGGAAATCTGGATTTACACTTATGTTTTTTTGTTTGAAATTTAATTCAGATTTTTACAAAATGTTTATGAAATCTTACTATTGCCTATTATAAATTTGTGGTTATATTTGCGGGCATTTTCCTTGAAAATATATATAGTTTCTTGGTTTCCAGAGAATCATTTTTATATGCAGTGTGTCACAGCACAGTATTCAGACAATTAACAGAAACTGTATTGGCTTGACGTTGGAAGACACAGCTCCTCATTATGACTTGTCAGCCTTCTATCAGGGGAAATACTCAAGCTTTTATTCTTAAGGCAGCAGGCAATCGCTCTGTGGAATAAAAGAAAATTCTGGCTACTTCTGATTAAGAACTGGGTCAAATAACTAAGTAGGACATAAAAAATATAAAGGCTTTTATTTTATTTTATTTTATTTTTTTAAGATAGAGCTTGCATCTTTGTGATTGTCAGAGGCCAGGGCTTTCCTGACAAATGTGTTTATTAATGCCTGAAGAAGATATCAGTCATCATTTTTGATCCAGGTTTCCTTAACCTAGTACAAGTTGAGAGTGTTTAAAATGTGGGCTTTCTTAACACTAGTTAAAATATTAAAATGTATAATTCAGGTAAGTGCATTATAATTAAAATAATATTAAAAATAATTAATTTTCCCTCACAGAATATCAAAGAAGAAAAATAAAAAGATACAAGCTTCTTATATCAACATTGCTAAAAAGTAAACTTTGGCTGACATCCTAGGTGCTCAACATGTTCACACAGATTTTTGTTTTTTAGGAATTAAATATAATTTGATAAATTTTGATTTGAGGATTGGTATTGGTATCAAAAATATGTCGTAGAATACCTGAGTTATAATACTACTTAGCTGAAAAATATGTGTCAATAAAGGCTTTCATCATTAAGCAGAGATGGTATAGTTGATAGGAATATAGAGTTGGTATTTCTGTTACTGAAGAATATTTTTTGATCAAAGGACTGTGCTCAACTACTTTTATTTGAGTAAGAGGGTGATTGGAAGTTATTTAAAACAATTAAAATCACATTTCTTCTTAGATGTTATCTGGAAATATCAAAGCCTATATGAATCATTACTTTCCTAAGAACTCTTTCCTAAACAGCATATGTAGTCTAATTAGGTTTTGATTTAAAATCTCAGTTAAGCTGGCAGAAAAGAGCAGATGAGAAATACAAACCAAAAGCTCAAATGATAAAAGAACTCTTCAGTTACAAAAGATCACATAGAGCAGCATCTGCCACAAAGTTAGATATTTCAGTTGCACATCTAAATGGCATATTTATAAAATGATAGTTCTATGCAAGAGTGATACCTCAGCTAATCAGAAGAAGCCCATGCAAATTAAACCTTGTAGGTCTGTACTTGTGGTCTAGTACAAATAAGAGAGATCCCCACATTAATTACTGAACTTTTTTCAATTCAACACATGAATTACTGCCTTTTCTGAATATTTTGAAATAAAATTATTTATTTTAAATATCTTTTTAAAAGTTATTACTATGTTGTATTTACAAAAAATACATACTGCTTAAATGTTTACACTTTTTAAAGCTTTGGTATAAAATGCTGTGAAACTAATGTGACTGTGTAAATTGATGTTTGTATAGTTCTATGGTTTTTGATGTTATTTGTTCAGGTGATTTTTTTAAAAAGTAAATGTTGAATTATTTTTCAAAACTAATTTAAGACAAATATGTGGATGAATTTAGTGTAACTCTTCTTGTTGTACTGGTATAATACAAAAAGCAACACTGACTATGTGATAAAGGATTTGTATTTTGGCCTAAAATCCTGATACAGAAATCTGTCTCAGTCTCCTGTTTTGAGCTAGATGAATGGCACTGCACTCAGGGAAGACCATGAACATGGTTTTGGTCATTCAATTACTTAAACGATTCACTGGATCGGGGTCAGATTTCTTCCCACCTAAAAGAGAAATTCCCCAGGGTGTTCTTTACAGAGGTGCGTTAACCCCACTCAACTTTTAAAAGTTTGCATCTAGTTTTTCATTGAGGTACTCATCCCATTCACAGTGTCAATAGGTACATCATTCCCGATTTAGGGAAAAAAAGGACTGCAGATTACTAGCACAGAGTAGTTGAAGTGGATCCCTGATCCAGTAACCACCATTTCATGTTTCATGGTATTAGCTTCACATAGCTGGGGTGGCTCTGCCCTCAATTTCACTTCTTTCACTAATTCTTTTTACATCAAGAAGTGTGCTTCACATGCACCTTGTGGCAATCTTGTTTCTTCATTTCAGGTTCTTCTGGGAAAGGTAATCAAAATGCAAATTATAGTTCTATCACTTATCCTGCCTAGAAATCATTTGGTCTATACTTAGTCATTTATAACTTCTGTCTTGCACTAAGATCCATAATGTATTTAGATGTGTGAATTGCCTAAAAGGGGAAAAAAATAACTTAGAAACTGAATTCTTAAATATTACTTTTTGATAAATATCAATCATAACACCCCAGAAGATGAAAAAATAAACTAATCCCTATGGCAAATAGAAAAGGAAAAAAGCTAGATATCCATTATGGATATTCACAAAAAATATAAAAGTTTAGATTCTTTTTGTAGTCAGTGGAGATACTTAGGTAATTCTGGAGTCTAAGTCAGTGTACAATGAAGTGGATATCTAAAATAGGTCAGATGGATTATGGCCTAAAATCCTTATTTTATGTCTGTTGTCTCTAAAGAGAACATACTGTCATTTTATATCAGATATTCTACCTACTGTTGACCTCAAAAGTCATATTAGATGAATCCTAACAATGTGCTTTTGATATAAAAATTAAGGTGGGTTGAAATTATTTTCACATGCAGAATTTAACTGTGAAAATACTTGTGAGGTCCTGCTACTTGTGCTGTCCTGCACCAACCTAGTGAAATCACAAATCTATGTCACTTCTACGATATCTATATTCTGTTGCTGAAGAATGTGTGAGCTATGTAATCTGCTTTTTAGGGATGAGAACAGGAAAGGGCATTGTATGACATAACTGCATTTTCATCACTTTTTTTTTTGAGAGAGAAGACCAAAATCTTCTACATACGACTTTTCCAGTTATTTCTGTTGCAAAACTAGACAATAGCTATTGTAGGTCATCTTCTTAATTGACATTTTTGCAGGTAGATCTGCTAGAGATTATTTATCTTATTCTCTTTTCTCTCTTTACAAGGATGGTAGATTTTTTGGGAAGGTGGAGTATCTATATGTGAGAATTTCTTCCCTTAGTCCAAATCAGAGGAAACTTCCAAGACTACCCAAATTCCCTCACTCAAGAAACACATTTATGCCACTTCACTACAGTAAGCATACTGTACTTTTCTATGTACTTTTCACTGTACTTTTCTCTTGTCAGAACTGTAGAGCAAACATCTCTTAAGTGAGAATGTGTGTGAGCTTGATTCCCTTTACAGCATCAATCAGTTAGACGAATATAAACGTAGTGAGGCACTGGAGACATATTCTGGCTTGTAGAGAGATTTGATTAATTTGGAGATATGTTAAAAAAATAAAGACCAGATTTCTTTTTGTATTTGTGAATTCATCTTGTTTGCAAGCAGGGTAGGTGTATGTAATATGTGAATTTCTCCTTCAGAACATGCACACTGAAGAGCTATATCCAACTAACTCCCAGCCCATAATGACAAAAAAGAATAGGGCATGATGTAAGTGGCTCTGAAGTGAAGTTGATCAACACTTGATACTCTCCCACCCTCCATCTCATCTCATCTCATATCATCTTGTCTCCTCTCCTTCACCAAAACTGATAGACAGGTGTTGAAAGCTGTGTTTGATATAAGATTGGCCTAAAGCCTTTGTGGAACAATCCAGTATGACCCTTTGAAGCACTGATTGAATGCAACAGAATTGTTGGGATGAATGGCGATGATAAATGCTGAAGTGACAAACTTCATCAGGTATATATGAATATTTTAGTCCTTTGAAGTGTCTTTGAAAACCCGATGGAAATGTTCACCTTTATTATATTTTGATTCTGAGAGTTGATTCAGATGCTTCATCTTTAGAAGAAAACCTCATGATTAAAAGCAATAGTAAAGATGATCTGAAGTTACCAGCAAAATACATGCTTCAGTCTAGGTTTTTACAAGTTCTCAGCAGCTTGGAAGTCATTGTGGATGACTCTAGTGAAATTAGAAGGAAATGGTGCCAGATAGATCACAAATAAAAACAAATATCCAAATTTTCACATTTGGTGTATGATATTGGCATTTGAATGATTTTTTTTTAATGTTGTGATTTAGGTAATTTCATTATTGAGGCATTATATTTTAAAATAGATCCATTATAAAATTTTTAAAAGGGGGTGAAAAAAAAAGAAATTGTATTATGTTTGCATTTTGGAATGTGCAATATATTGCAGCTTTTAGGAGATATTTTCCATGGAGGAAGTATGATATCTAGAGTGCTTTTTAAATACATGTTTAATTCTTGTTGATCCTCTGCATGTTAGATTAGATGTTGCCTTCAATTTGCCTTAACACTTATGTAAATGGTATCTTGGGCCTGTCAACAGACTTCATCTCTGTTAAGCATCATAATGAGGTATCTTTATTACATTTTAAAGATATTAGCAATCCAGAATCAGAGGGCATTCTTTATTAAGTGGATGGGGAAAAGATGAGATACATAAAAAAAAAAATTATCATTTTTTTCATTCTTTTAGGAGAATAAGAGAGTTTCCAGAGTTTGTTGATTGATGATTTGATGATCATTGCTCAACATTGGTTAGTTTACTCTCTGTATTTAGGGGCTTACACTTACAGGTTCTTTTAGAAAAAAAAAGAAAATAATTTTGTATGAGACTTATTTATTTAGATAAATACTTGGATTTCAAGGGAGAACTTGAGCAACTCTTAAATACCTTAAAATCTATATTAAGTTAATTACATAGCTCAGAGGCCTCCGTGTGTAGCAATAGACAACTAAATGTAAGATGATAAATATAATAATTTATTCATGTAAACTTATTTTTCATGATGAACAGTATACCAAATGGAAAAGCTTTTGTTAGGGTGGAAAGAATATTCTTAACTCATATTAGTTGATTTATTGTGCTCATGCATCAATAAAATATAATATTTTACTAGTACAACTTCATTTAGAGGGATATTTTTTTCACTGTTAAAATTACATTTTCAAAGGTACTAAAATCATTTCTGCTGAGACAAATTTTTGAATTTGTATACACACACACACCGGATGGTCTTCAAAATAAACCCCGGCTTGTAGAACAACAACAAAATAGCAAATTAAAAGTCCAATTTGTTTTTAGACTATTTATACTGAGAAAAAATAATACAAGTATATAGATTTAAAAAAATATACCCCAAAAAATTACATGCAAATTTTGTATGAATAGTCTTAACTTTGCCTTCATATATATTTGTTGAAACTGGATTTCTGTATAGAAGAGTTTAGGGTAATGAAGACATACTTCATAGCTGGAAGTAGAAATTCCTGTGTATTGAACGTCTTGGAACTTATTATGCAACTGACTGTGGTGACATCTGGTATAGCACATCACGCTTCTAAAGTAAATTATTTTTAAAATATAAGAGAACTATACGTTCCAGCATATATTATCAAAACTGTGACAATGAAATTATGTATGTAAATCGTAATCTTTTTAACAAAAACATCAACAGAGTATCTCAAATCATGCATTGGTAAAAAATTAAAATCTCTGAAGGGTTTGAAGAGACCTCTGCAACATCTATTTAGAAAACTGTTTGTTAGTGAACTCCTTAAGCAAGTTTCTGGTGGTTTCCCAGTGGGATGTGTCTGTACTGATTTTAGCCATGTTAAAGCCAGGAAGTCAGTGTAATCAGTGGGAAAAGATCCATGTCATCAGAACCTCATTTACTAGCCTTGTTTATTATTTAGTAAAGTATCCCAAATGCATCTGTTTTGGAATATTGCAAATATTTTGCCTCTAGAGGTATAAACCCATCCTTTTATGTTTTTCCTTTCACACTATGTTCAAGCTGTAAATATTGTGGTACAGTGCTTTGATGCGATACTGGGCAGTTTTATTACAGGCATGACTGTTTTTTTTTTTGCAGAGGGGAACAAGTGTGGGAAGCTCACAGCATCCTGTGTGTGGGGATGCCCCAGCACATGCTGCCTGCCTGAAACTTAGAAGCTCTGCCCTGGAGCAGGGCCAGGGCTGAGGATATATGAGGATTAGATTCCACTGGCTTGAGGTTCTGCACTTAAAAAAGGGAAGCAAGTCAAAAACATAGCCAAGATCCCCTGGGATGGCTTTTAAAATTCTTCATGCATCCAGAGATGAGAGATGTTCGTTTCCAGTCCTGTTCTGCTTGGGAGTTAAAGTCTTGATGTAATATTTTTACAGAGAACCTGACAGAACTTGGACCAGTATTATGAAGGAGTTTCTGAAAAAGGTACATTTGAAATACTACCCAAATTATATTAAAAGCAGAAACAATTTTTAAATTTTTACTTTTATTTTTTTAATTTATGCTTTCTGATGTAACAATCCTTGGGGAAATGACCCCTATTATAAGCTGAGTTTAGCTAACAAGATACAGTATAGCACTGGAGTTCAGGAAATGAGGCTTCCTGTTTTATGCTCCAATTCAGTTAGAAGTACATTACGGTTTCCTTTGTCTCTATTTAAATCTCATAATTGTTAAAGCTGAATCTTATAAATGCATATTTTTTGTTGCAACCTCACGATATTAATGAAATTAAATCATTGATGTAACAACAGCTTTTTAAAATCTAGGTACTGAGATTAATTCCTGGGACCAGAACAGGGTAAATGTACTGCAAGCCAATCTCTGTATGACAGATATTAATTTAAAGTATTATTTTATTTTCATTTGTAAATATAGGCCAATTTTCTTTAGTCAGCAATCCACAATGACATAAACCAGGACTAACTCCATTGAAATAAATTACTTTACTTGAACATAATACTGTTTTGAGAGTAGGAGCATGATATGTTTAAAACTCAAATATATGAATTCAGAAGGACAGTGTGACTCAGACAGATTTGCTTTACAAAGCTTGCTATGAAAAACAATATTCAGAGTGCTTTAAATGCTCATTTTCCTGTATTTGACTGACATTACTAATTTGTTATTATTGTTGGATTGATGGTTTTTTTCCCTTTTCTTTGTTGTTGTACTTGGTCTTGATTGTGTTCTCTTATTCTATTGATTTTTCAGGCACTGCTGTAGAAAAATATTATGAGCTTAAGTTGTTCAGCTATCCAGGGAGAGGAAAACCTTGAAGAAAACAAAGCAAAATTAGTTGTCTTTTCCAGCCAAGAGTGTAGGTCATCCACCAGAGTTAAAAGGAGAGATGATGATTAGTAGTATTGCTAGTTTAAATCCAGGGAAGATGCTTTGATTGGTGCAAAGATACTCTGCATTTATGCTGGCATAAATACAGCTAAAATTTAAGTGTGAGTGGAAGAATTGTTCAGGTAATGGAAGTTTTGCTCTGTGGTACACTTCAACACTCACAAAAAAGGTAGTAATTTTAACAATGACTCAAATAAAAATTACAGGTTTGATACACGTGTATATGTGTATATCTATATATCATCTATATCTATATCTATATAACTATATAATCTATATCTGTATGTCTTAGAGGAAGTGGAAGAAGGAAATTATCAATGTAGGATCAAGCATTCTGGAGAGGGGTTAGGTCAGACCTGCAGTAGAGTCCTATGGAGATCTGAAAAGTCATAAATTATGAAAAATTAAGAAGGCAGGAAAATTGTAGCAATTATTTCTAAATGGTTCTTTTTTCAGGGTTTGTTTTCTGTGTGGAAGTGTAAATTAGTTAGGGTATTTTCTTTCTTTCATCAATACTTCAGAAAGTTTCCACAGTAAAAGTAGAATACACATTCATCTATTGTTGGGATGCCCACTAACCCTGTCTTACACTGCTCTTCACAATGCATTTGCAGAGACCATTGTGGAATATTTTAGATTATTTTTGTGCCTGCTTCTCTCTTTGCACATTACAACAAAGTTTATTGTACTGATTATGTGTGGGGTTTTTTTTTAAGACCAGCATATTTTGATCACTGAGATCAACTGTTTATTAATGTTGTACAATGTGATTTTTAATTTTTTTCTGAAATATTTTAAAGGGCAGAATGATGTTAGCTTGTATAAGATAAGCATGAACTACAGTGACTTCCTGAATAGTTCTTTAAAAGTTTTTTTTTAGCTTCTGGTGTTTTGTTTCTTTCTAAGTGCAAAAGATTCAGTCCTCTTTAAATTATGGTATTAAAGTAAATATTTACAGCAAGTTTTTTGGATTTTGTGCTCAATACTTTTTAATAAAGGTTTGATTTGAAGAGAGCTGATAAAAGTTTGGTAGGAAGAGATCTTTTTCTTCTTTTATAGTTGTTTAGATCTGCAGGAGGAGGAAATATGTTTTGCAGCTTGCAGAAAATATTTGCATCTGGAGTTTTACCAAAATCTTAAGTGGTAGGGAAGTTCATAGGAAGGAATGTGATAGCTGTGTGAGTATCAGTAAGCTTTGAGTATCAGTAAGTTTTTTGAGGGTTTTTTTTGTTTGTTTTTGTTTTTGTTTTGTGTTCTTCTAAAATTATACTCCTGAATACAAGGTAAAGTATATATGAATGCAGAGTACAGAGATGTTTGAAATGATTTTATGATATGTTCAAAAGAGAAGCAAAAGACCTGAAACTGTTTAGAGGTTTTTGGGTTTTTTTCCCCTGCAAGTAAAGGCACTACTGGGGAGCTCAAATAATACAGAAATTCAGTAGTGCAGGAGCCCATAGCATGCAGGTGCACCCTGGGAGGAAACTGTGATATTGCTCAAAGGTCCTGCTTCATTCTGTTCTTGACTTTGTGTCTTAATAGAGTTAAAAGGCAGCTATTTATTTCTTACGAAGTCTGTACACACTGGGCAGATAACAAATCACAAGTTCCTGAGCTGTGTACAGGCAGCTGCCTCAGGCTGTCTCCATCAGCATTTCAGTTCAGGTCTGAGGTGTGCTTTGGAAACTTCCCACTCACTGCCACTCTTACTGCCCTTGATTCACCCCAAACTGGATTGCTATCTGCTGAAAGCAAAGGCATACAGGTGCCCAAGAAGTGCACCTATAATGAACTGCAGGCACTAAGGGATATGCAGTCCCTAAAAAGGACTAGGACTAGCCCAAAAACCAACAAAGCATGTGTAATGTGGGTACCAGGCTCTTGGCACAGTTTCAGTTTACAGACTGTCTCTACAGAGCCACACTGCTTGTTAATATTCATATAGTTATAGTTAAAGGGGCTGAAATTCAACCTGAAGATAATTCCCAAAGTATCTCAGCAATTTCTTTAGGACTGCATCTCAAGGCCCTGAGCCAAATTACTGAAATGATTCACTGCACCTGGCTCTATATAATCACAGCAATAGTGATCCTGTATTATCCCTTTTAAATTTTTTTCTTCTATCTTCTGTTGGCATGCCTATGAAGGTGATGCAGATTTTTGTTCTGTGCTTTCCCTGCATCTGCCAAGCCTCTGTGCAGCAGAACCACTGCAGCTCTTCTGCATTTTGGGTCTGCCTCTGTCCTCACCGTGGATTTCACAGCACCTTCCCAACACACAGACATAAGGCTGAACAGAACTGGCAGTGCTTCTTTATGATAATTCTAGAGTTTTCAGTTTCAGAACAGTGCAAATATATCTAAATAATCCTGAAAAGAAAAAAAAAAAAAAATAGATTGTGAAGGAAATTGGCAGCAGTGAAACTAGTTTGTCCTGTCTTCATATAATACTGTCCTCATTATGTTCTAATGTATTTTCTTGTTTCCTACTGAAATAAAAAAAAAGACTAGGATGCAGTGTTCAGGGTAGACTTTATGCAGCCACTGAATTAGTTATGTAAGAAAGCCTAAGTAGCTGATTTTCTTTTTTAATTATTTCAATCTCTATATGCATGCAAGACCTGATTTTCTTTGGATTTCTTCAGCATACAAGACAAAGATGTGTCTACGGTATGGATTAATATTATTTTTCTTCGCAGCATAAACTTTTTTTCTTTGAATGATTAGAAAGTACTGTGTAGTTCATAAGAAAATAGGACACTGGAAGAATATCTCTTTGCTGATAGAGTATTTGCTGTTAGTACACAGGGAACTACTACCTTTCCAGTTCTTATTATTTAGGTATTTTTATTGCAATATGGCCAGTAATTACAGATCATTGCTTTTGAACCCTGACTATTCATGCCACGTATTGAGATGGTTCTAAGTAAATTCAGTGGATTTGTAGGAAGAAAATTAATTCTTCTAGAGGTCGTAGTCTAATAGTAACAATGTTGATTATGATCTATGGGGATTTTTGATGTTGTTAGCATTTGGTAACCATCAGGAAGGTTTTTTACCTTTTCCCCAGCTTGACACCTCAGTAGGGATAAAATGAGGGAAGAAGAGGGATATACTGACCTAGCAAAAATGGATAAAGGAAGAATTGGCTGAAATGGTATCACTGTGTGCAATTGACCAAAACATGAGGAGAATACCTGCCAGGTGATCAGCACTTTCTGCACCACCAGATGTTACTGACTTGACCAGGAACTGCAAGGGAGACCAAACAGCAGAGAAGACATTGCCCAGCCAGCAGGAAAAGCAGTCAGAGAGGCAGACAGCCAAAACTGCAGATGCTTAGCTAAGGTCAACGTAAGAGTAGACAGAAAACATATTCACGTAAGACTCCAGTCAAATGTGTCTCAGGTTATACACATGTTGCTTTACCCTGAAGCCTGAAGGAGCTGCTACTGAAGAATCACAAATCTGAAAAGAGTGTGTTTTTTGGCAAGCAGGCTGTAGGAACTGACATACTACACAGCTCAGTGGTCTGCTCTGGGAATAAGCTTGGAAGGTAAAATGAATTTTACACCAGACCAGAAAATTGTTAGTTTGAGAAGTTTCTTCTTAATTCATATTAGGCAGTAGTGATTTTATCATGTTTATGATACGATAAAATACTTTTCCATATTTTTTCTATTAGTATATTTTCATACATGAAGAGGTATCTTACTGTCAGAGATAAATTTTGCTTTCAAAGGTAATTAGAATTGTATTCAAAATCTTGATTTTCTCTAAACGTATACAACTCCATCAAAATTCTTGCTGTTTCATGCGTTAGATCTGTTGGTTTGTTTTAATAATTGAGTAAAATTTTCTGTTCCTTTAGTTCTTACTGATTTTTTTTTTTGTGTAACTCCCCTAATTTTTTATTATTTTATATATATATATCTAGTGGCAAACTGTTAGATTAAACTGTTAGATTGAAGTGGAGACTAGGGTAGAAGGACATGATTCGATTTATAAGGATTATATTTATAAGAATTATATTAAAGAGGTATAGCTAAACCAGTAATCACACCTATAAGAATATAATTTTGAATATATTAAAATACTGGTAGAGGGATATGTTTCCTATTTGTTCCTTTCACATACAGTTTTTGGATTGCATTAATGGCTTCTGACTGATGAAGATGTTTAAGTGCAGTTTCTTGTTCGACAGAGAAGGATTTTATTTGTATATTGCCCATATAAATGAGGATGTCTGTACAATTTCCTTAACACAGGAGTTTCCTACATCTCTAACACATTACAGTGTGAGTGTTGCCTGTGATTCTTGGCAAAAAGGATGCACATATCAAGTCTTCATTCATTAAATGTCGCTATTAGCAGCTGCTTCTGGTAGACACTGTTTCACACATTACTGTTGCTTTAATTATGTAAAGGATGCTGGTATGGGCTACACTTCCTGATTTGATGCAGCCAGGGTTCTCCTAAACACATTTCCAACTTGTGCCCACCAGTGGTAAAGATGACAATTGAAATAATTTTCTAGGGTATAGCTATCCTTTGCACTTTATTGTTCATCACTACCCAGCCTTTTCTCTTTTCCCCTCCTTAAGCTCTCTGCCAAACCAGCCTCTCCTGAGAAGTTTGACTGTGGGTCTTTGATGCAGTAATACTCTGTACTAAGAAGGACAATTTTCTGAAAGGGGGAATAAAATGTGAGTATCCATGACTGAAGGCCTGCAGCTGAAAGGAGTGGTTTATGATATATAGAAGTCGGGATAAGAGTAAACTGTGTGCCCATGAAATAGAAGATGATAACTGCAGAGGTAGCTGGACTTTTTATTTATTGTTTACATTGGTTTGATTCTGGCTTGCTGTACTGAACAGACTCCTGTGAAGAACTTTTATGTATAAATCCACAGAAAAATCAAAGTCCTTCATTAAAACGGTGTTACCTTTCAACTAGGCAACATCAAATGTGGAGTTATATATCTTTGATTTAAATAATAATGAAAAAATCCTGTCTGTTTTAAATATGCTATTTTTGGTTTTGCCAAATTCTTTATCTGTCTTGTGAAGATAGTTAAGTAATTATATAATCTATGTAACTTGTGATTTAAATTTACTTATTCATTATGTCTTTTTAACCTCTTCATTTAAAGCTGCGACACCTCACTCCTAAAAAAAAAAATCAGCCTTTGTAGCCTTTGTGCCAATACTCTTCCCTTTTCCTTCTCTTTCTCAACAATATCTTTATTTTAGATTGTGATTAGTTCCAGAGAATTATTTTCATTGGTATGTACATATCAAGAGGGTCTTCCGCCCCTTCAGTGGTCATACTGGGTTTTTAATTCTAGATGAAGTATTTCATATGGTTCTTTCCCCTGTGCTTCTATTAGGCTTGGCAGTGCTGCATTCCATCTGCCATTGTTTCCCCTTTCACTGAGCTCTTTTAAGCAACCTAAAAGCTCCTTGGCTTGCTCTGGCCTTAATTAATCTAAGACTTCTTGTGTCCATTGTAAACATTTCCATCTTATTGTTAGTCCCATTTCCCGATGATTAGTAAATATATTAAACACTTCCATCCTTTGTGAGGAACCCGAGGGCACCCTGCTGTTAACCTTTAGCCACATGGAGCAGTGACCACTAATAAATGAATTCTGCTTCTGTGTTCTCCTTTTAGTGGTTGATTTCTAGTCAATGACAATGCTTTACTTCTCGTCCTGTGATTACTTATTTTCTCTAATAGTCTATTGTGGAAAGCATTCTCAAAGGCTTTTTGGAAGTCCAGAAAACTTGTATCTGCCAGTTCTTTCTTATCTGCTATTTATTAACATGCCAAAAGAATACTAATAGGTTAAAGACATATACAAGGCATTAAGTCTTCTAACTTTGATCTACATTTTTAACACTTTTGCTTTTAATTGGCTCCTCAATTATTTCTGCAGTAATATGTCTCTGAAGCTGAATTCTTTCTCAGTTTCTCTCAGGAGTTACATGAAGATCACTGCTGTCTTTTGCAGTTCAGTATACTAACTGATTTCAATGGGAAACTGCATAATTGTGGATTTTTTTTGTTTAATCTTAAATTGCTTTGGGAGTCTTGAATAAACAGTATCCCACTCTTGAGATACATTGATCTTTTTTTTATTGATCTGTTCCAGCAATTCCTCTTATATATACTTCAATCATCAGAAGTTCATGTTCTTTATTTGTAAATTCTGGTTTATCCTTAGTGCTATGAGTCAAAAATGATGTAAAAAATAATATATGCTTTCTCTTCTCTATTCTCATCTTGTTTAGTTTCCCCTTTAACTTAATGGGAGGGGAGTCATGATCTCTCTTGGTCATATTTTTTGTACCTAGTTGCTACATATATTCTCATTTAACCATCCCACTTCCTTCTTCAGATGTACCTAGTCTTGTTGATGCCTCTTATACACCGTAGGCACTTTGTGCCGGGTGCACTGGAAAATCCACAACTCTTGAACTCCCAAAAGTAGCTTGAAGCTTCCATGTTCAAAGATCTAATTGGGTTGAAGTGTATTTTACCTATTTTATTTTTATTTTTAGCTTTGTGCCACTTGGAAGGGAGATTAACATGTTTTCCTCAAAGATGGGTGCAGAACTGGAGCCATTGTGTGTTGGGTCATGCAATAGCATCATAGCAGGAAAGGAAATAACAAGGTAAACTTACATTCTGATTGGACATATAGGACAAAAAAGAATCCTGGGAGTTCTTACTGATATACTGTTTCTAAGTATTTGTTTTCCAAATATTTCTTCCTGTACATGTTGCAGCATCTATGCACACACATGCCTCATTTTCTCAGGTGTTGCTTTATAAAACCATTATTAATATCCATGTGTTCTGTACCCATTCATTCAGAGAAACAATCAGGTTTGAGTTTTTTTTAAAAAACTGTTTCTTCCAAAAACCCAGCAGGCTTTGGGATTCTCCACTACTTTTATAATTGCCTGGTAGCTAGAGAACTCAGTTATGAAGTAGAGAATTTGCTGGTGTTATGTTCGGTGTCCTCCACAGCTTGAATATATTCAAAAGCACTTGAACTAGTGAAGCAGTGGGAATAACATCAAGTGGTAGCTGAAAGGCTTTAGATGAGAAATATGTAGTGATAAGTTGCCCTGCCTTCAAAACTATTTGGTCTTTTTCTCTGTATTTTGAAATTTTTAATTAAATTTTTCTGAGAACTTACTTTAATGACTAATAATAATAATAATTCTGAAAGTATTTTGATAAAACGATATCTAACCACATCTGCTAAATTGTTTTTGATCATATATGTGTTGACATTGCTTTCACCTTATACAGAACTCTGATGCTGCACAATCCCCTCCTCCTTTGAATTAAGAAAGGTGCTTTTATGTCACAGAAAGTGTGGCATAACTGTTCAAACTCTCCTACCTATCACATTAATGATTTTGGACTTAGGACAGAGCAATAGTGGAACAGCTTGCCTGTTTGAAACCATTCCCACCTGAGTATACCTACATCAATATATCCCTCCAGGGAATGCTTTAAACCATTAAAAGCTACAAGGCTTGAAACTTTACCAAAGCTATATATATGCAGCAAAAGACCCAGAGGAACTTTTGCCTCAGTAATAGCTTCTTCTGGGTCCTCCAGCATTCACCAGGGCATATTACAAACATCAAAATATACTCAGTGGGCACAGGCTACATTTCTGTTCCTCCAGGGATGTTTTACAGTGATGGAAATAGAATCCCTGCTCTGTTCTACTCTCATAAGCATTCAAGTAGGAATTACTTAGGAGTACAGTCTCAGAAAACAGTGTCTAAGGGATATTAAGAGGAATGACCTGGCTTTCAGAGATGCTAAACACTCACATGCTGAGTTAGGACACAAATTAGGATCTAATTTCTATCACATGAAAAAAGTTACCACAGGAAGAAATGCTTCTCAGTGAAACTAAGACAGTTTAATGTACTTGGTTGGAAAAAATGTCCTTTTTGAGTATGAAATCTATTTTTCAGATTTTTGATGTTTGCCAGAGATCATTCTGGATACTTCTGTAAAATCTTACAGCTGCAATAAAGTATTCTGTTGTATCATTAAAGTGGAGGGTTTTTCTGTGGAGGTTTTTTCTTTTTTTTGTTTTCCCAAGCATTCAACAGAAACAGTGAAGACAGTCTATAAGAAAATAATTGTTTTCACTACAAATGGTTTATCTAGAGATGTTGCTGATGCAGTAGCCAGGTGCAATGCCTATGTCTCTTTACCTGGGAAAGAACATGCTCTCTACAGACTGGCAGGAGGTGAGTTTTCCAGATGGAGGAAGAGAAATTCAGACAGTGTGGTATGCAGATCCCTTTAACATAAACCTGAGCTGCTTAGCTGACTTAGTACTAGGGATTTTGTGCTTGTAAACAGCTCACTTCAAGTTGACATCATGTCAGGTTTTGCATTCTATTTGGATGTGATCAGTCTTACAGGCAGGGACAAAGGATTTTGTGATGAACTATTTCTGCTTTCTGTTTAGCGAGAAAAAGATACTTGACGGGCAGCTGAAAAGGTATTGCAAAAAAATAAATAAATATATATTTTATTTTATTTGCTTTCCTGGTTAAGCAGTATATTAAAAGTTCTTCACTCACTATGTAAAATAGTGACAATAGAAAACTGTTTGGAGAAATCATTCCTTACACATTACTTTTCAAAGATTTACTGAAGGTCAAAATCTTTATCACACACTTTATGAACAGGTTCAATATTGTTTTCTTCCCTTCTGTAATTGAAAAAATAACTACTTACCATTTACCTAGGTAGGCTGTATTAATAAGGACCCTTTTACCGAAATGCTTTCCAAAAAACTGTCACTGACAAGGTGAGCCCGAATTATTTTAGGTAGTATTTCAGTCAAAAGAAGTCTCCCACTAAGGCTTTTCTTCTTCTACTAGTCACCTCCCTGAGAATAATTGGTTGCTTGCCAGAACGAGTCTCCTCTTGCAGAAGCTCACCACTCAAAGACTGAAAGAGCACACATACCATCTTTATTGAGTGGGCACTTTCCGTGGTGCAGCCTTTTGAAACAGGTTCTGCACTAGCTGCTTCCTTGTAGGTGACATTCCGTGGATATAGCATTTCAGGGGAGACTTTCTGGAACATACTCTGGGGCATGTTCATTTAGCACTTCCTGAAAGGAAAGCTATCAACTGGTTTAAAATTATCCCTTGTGGTTTTCCACCATAAAACTGGATACATTTTGCTCTGTCTGGCCTGGCTGTAAGATGTTTCCATGTACAAGATGTTCCCATGTGCTGGCAGTCACTAGCAGTTGACTCAGTTCCTTGAGATCATCAACAAGAATAAGCAACAGTAACTCGTAGTTTTGCTTGTGGCTGGCATTAATATCAAGCTGAAATAGACATTTTGAATGAGAATTAGAGAAAAGGGTTAACTACCATTTTTAGCAGTATAAGTGTTCTCTCTACGTAGCACCTACTTTTCTAAGTTGTTTTTTTTTCCCCCACTAAATCAAGAAAATTAGCATTAAAAGCATAATTAATGAGCTCCCTGTGTCCAAAAGGAAACCAGGGAATAGCAGTTTTGGAAAAATGCCTATCACTTTTTTTTTTGTTTGTTTTTTTGTTTAATAGACAGAAGATTATAGGTTTTCATGCATATTTTAACATTTAAAATGTAGAAACTGCAATACACTTGAGGATATTAAAACTGAATCTGGACTAAGAATCTGCATAAAAGATCAGAATTCAGGGTACATTAAAATAACAATGTTATAAACAACTCAAATACTTCTGAAGTGGATACCTGACTGATTATTACAGGAATTTTAGAATGACTACCATGTGATGCTTTCTTTCTGTAATATCTGTAATACTATATTTATGTAATGGAATTTACAAGAAAATCTTCTATGAAAACCTGGATGCATGGCTTTACTCAATAAAAAATATTATTTGCATGAAACCTGTTTTCTGTTTTTTTAATTCAGGGATCAAGTATGGTCCTTGATCCCAGAACTTCCTGGATCTAGGAAATCAAGTGTGTTTATTTCAGGCTTTATGAGGGTTAGTGAGTGTCTGTTAATGTCATAGGTTTCCATTATCCTCCCAGGGATTTTTTTCTCAGTTTTCTTAAAAAAGGCAAAATTTGCTTACAGAGAAACATTTTTTTTGAGGGTCTATATGCACACTGACAAGGAAAGTTAAGGACCACTCCTCAAAAATTCACATTTCTATACTGTAATAAAGAGTTTTGCCTTGAGTTTAACATCGTTCTGCATCTTGAATTTGTATTTAAGGTTACTACATGCTTTAGGCTGGCAATTGGCCATTATTGAGTTAGTAAAATATAAAATGATCTATCTTTTCTTGATGTAAAAAAGCAATAGCCCACTGTCCTTTTGGAAGGTCTGAGTGCTGTAAAATATAGTACATGTGGAATCTGTTAAATCACTTTTGAATTCCAGTTATGAACAGAATGTGCAAACAAATTGTTTCCTTCATAACTTTTCACTTCAACCCAAAAGATGCTGATCACTCATGGAAGAATTAGATTTAAACACATGAAAGTGCATTGAAGTAGTGGCCTTGGATAAGAATTGTGTAAGTCATCTTTTTTTCCATAATGAATTTTTTTATGAAGAGGGAATTATTCAATGTGACCTTTACAATTGTATTCCATCTATGTATTGATCCTGAGGCTGAAGATGACCTAGTAGAAGTGATATTTAGCTTGGAGTTGTTTTCCCTTGTCTGGAAAAAAAGGCATCCCTGTATTATATTTGTTTCACTGGCAGAAAGCTAAATCATGACTCTTCTGTAAAGTCTGAAAAGACAAGCTTTATAGGAGGTTTCACTAGGATTTAAAGAAATGGAAAGAAATCCCCTTTTGGGCTGAAGAACACTTGGGATATAATTTGTCTTAGTAACTTTTGCTGTCCGAAAGCTAAGTGTCTGGTTAAGGAAGCTAACTTGGCTTCCAGCATAGTTAATGGGGAGAAATGGTTTCCTCTCTTCTCTAAATAGGCATTTAAAATAGATGGGTTGAATTACCCTCTGGAGTTTCTGCACTCTCTCCATTAATTAGGGAGAGAATCATCAGTTCTAGCTTTAATGTCTAGGAGTTAGACTTCAAAGTCTTAGTTAAACACTGTGCATCAAAGAGGATAAAACAGCATTTCCTAAGAATCGTCCATCTTCCTCTAATATGGGCATTTGTGATAGGGCAAATAAATGTAGGAAGGGAGCCTAAGGTGACACATGTCTAAGAAAGATGGGAGGTTAGGTGAGATAGCTAAAATTAAAAGGGATTGATTTCTCTCTGGTTACTCGAACAGCAAGCTAGCCACAAGAGCTGCAGATCAGGTGTTTCCATGCTCTGAGGAAAGTAGGGCTATGAATCCATCATGTTATAGATGTGCTGCTGATCTCCCATTGCCTTTTCTCCTGATTTTGTGTTAGGAAAAAGATATATGGTACTTCAAAATATGTTTGAGAAGTGAAGTGTCTCTGCAGGATGTCTCTGCATCAGAGCCCTCTGCACAGTGGAGGCTCTTGATTGCTATGCCTTTGGATGCTTTCCACAGACATTCTGCAGGTTTAGATGTCTAAAAAGGATGGGGCTGTTGTTTGCAACAAGACTTTGTGAGTGAAAATACTACATTTGCTGTGTGCCAAGGAATGTCAGTTCAAATTATTTTTCCATGCAAAAGCAAGGATTAGGGAATCTAATGAACTGAAACGCTCAAGATGTACATGGTTTCCCTTCTTAGAAAATGGTGTTATTCAGCATAATATTCTTTGTACTTCTCTACCACTCAGTGATTTCCTTTTAACCTGCACTTAAAAACAAGCTTATCTTTAGCAGCAGTCTAGATTTCAGTGCAAGGGTTTTTTTTGAGAAAAATTTCAACTATTTGCTATCAATGAGTCCTTGCTGCCTAGTTTGACTGCAAACCAATGTCTCTAGGCTTTGGTTTAATGAGTAAATTAGTGCAATGTCAAGTAGAATACAGATGTGCAGGATGCCAGCAACTATCCTCTAATTGCCTGTGTGCATATGCTTGTTCTCTCAGGGTACTGAGAGCAGTTCAACACTACTTATTCTACCCACATTGTCAGTATTATTAAGCAAATATATGGAAATTTTAAAGGACACGTCAAGAGGTGGTTTTCGTCCCTCTCATTCCTCTTTATCCCCACTCCCTTCCTTTAACACAGGGTCACACATGGAAAAGTGTGGGGCATGAAAGAACCAACATGTCTCTAATTGTCTCCAGGCAGCTGTTCATAGAAGAGGGACAGTTAGAAGTTGAATAGTAGCAATGGAATGGGGAAAGTCAGACAAAAGCTACAGCTGTAGTAATGAGCCTATGGCCTTAAATACCCTTTCTTACCTTTCTTACTCAGGCAACTATAATAAGATTATCCTAAGGTTCCTAAAGGTTATCCTTAAAAGTAATCCTGGTGATCATAAGTCTGCATTTTATTGGCTTTATTCTAGCTTTTTGAGTCCCAGACTTGATATTTTTATTTTCATCCTCTATACATCTCTTTCCATGACTGTGTCCATGACTCTTGGAGCTATTCAATTGAAACCCAAAACAAAAAAAGGAATGGAGACTAGCAGTTTATCTAACCCTCTGAAATAAAAATCAGTGTGTCTCTCAAAAGCTCAAGGTAAGCTGAAATATTTAAAGATTGTGAAAATTTCCCAAATTTTCTTTTTACTTGATTCTATTTTCTTTAGTAAGGTTTGTCTTTTCTTGTGTTCTTCAGAAACAAAGAGAATGAGTACTTGCCTCTTTCTTTCTGCTGTGAGAATTATCTCCAAATTGCCTCTAAAGAGCACGACTTGAGGACATGACACTCAGAAAGAGAAATGCAATGCCAAGAGTTAACTTTAATTCCATTCAGTTGATACTACGAAGCATTAATCTTTTTTGAGGGAATCTTCAATGATCATATCTATGTTAGATTTCCTTCCTTTGTTTTTACCCTGGTTGCTAAGGAGAGTGAATGATAAACATGAGAAACATGCCCAATTAGCAGCACAAATGTAAGGATCCGGAAGATCAGAGAGAGCTCTCCAAGAAGCAGAAGATTTTGTTGTGTATTATGCTGAAGTGACAGGAGGTTCCAAGTTCTAAACTTCACAGATGTGGTATTTATAAATAAGTTTTCTCCAGGTGGTTTCTGTGTTATTTTTTAAATATTAGGCAATAAATATTTGCTATTTTTCTGTCTAATCCATTTTTTCTAACATTTGTCTGACTTTTGTGTGAATAAGCATCTGCTGCTGGCTGAGCCTTACATCATCCATCAAATGGATGTTCAGTACATGTAGAAGAAAGTAGAAGACTTAATTAGGCATAATTGCGGCATAATGGGGAATTACAGTACAGACCACTGGAAAAGTGGTCACTGCTGCTAGATACTTTAAATGAAAACAAATAAGGAATGAAAAGAGTTGACATGCTAGAAGAGGAAATAAGGAAGAAATTATTTTAAAAATATAAATTGGGTTGTAGTACATAGTGTTGGTTTATAGGAGTGGTATTACAGGGCTAAGGCATCGTCTAATGAACCAAGGGAGGGGTCTGTGTCCATGTTGACAGGTTTTTATATGTGCTTATTCAAGTGGTTTTCCTATTGCACTTCTGGGTACACCTTTATCATAGTCAGGTGTGATGGAGAAGGAGGATAGAGAGAAGGAAAAGGAAGAAGAAAATCTGGGAGAAATATAAGAAGTCTTTATCTGCTGTCAGGCTGAAAAAACATTAAAGCAAGTCTTCACATCTCCCAGATGCAACTTGAAAGTCAGATGTAATTTTGTACTAGCTGTAGTAACTTTATGAAGATCAGGCAAATCTCATGCTAAACTAGGTAACCTCTGTCTACGCAGAGCAAATGACACACTTTAAAAACCATGATGTGGTTATAGGACTTATGTAAAGTGAAGAAGAAAGATAAATACAAAAGTAGCTGAAAAAAAGTAGTTTGCATTATGAAACATTCAGAGCAACACTGTACGATTCATTGAAATAATTAGTAATGACAGCATTGAATATTATAATGATCTACAGAGAACAAAGGATGGACTTCACATTTTAGAGAAGCTAGAGTGGGTCTTGAACAGAAAAATCAAGTGATATCAGAACTGAAGAAAAATGTGGACCTTCTATGTTTAAATCTCAAAGTTGGAATGCTATCCTTTTATTTATGAGCTGTGAGCAGAAACAGGACCTTTGCTCTTGAGTTCAGAAGAGAAAAAGAATTAGCCATGGGATTTTTTTTCTGATTCTGGGAAAATATTGAAGAATGTAGATTGTTCAGAAAAATTATGTTCCAAATAAGTTTTCCATGTAAGAATTAAATAAATAAAAGAGAACATTGTAGTCTGGTTTTTAAGATAAGCTTGGATCTGAACCAGCCATAAACAAATAATGTTATTTGAAGTCTATGAACCCAGCATATGAAATTATTAATTTGTGTTACAAGAATGTTTATGGCTTCTTATTCACTAACTCTGAAATCTAACAGTGACTGTTGCAACAGTTGAAATCAGACAATTTGCTAAAGTGCCAGTTTAATGTCTGTCAACAATAATATCAAGACCGCCTTAAGATAACTTCTCAGATGCAAACAAGCACCTCGAATTTGCCTTATCTCCAGTTTGCTGTTTTCTCAAAAGCAGTCAGGCAGCTCCTGTTGGCCAAATATGACAGGGAAATAAGGCAGAAATTGCTATGCTATTGCTCCTTTTTTTTAACTCCTGTGGTCCCATTGCTGTCAGTAATGCTACTTCACGAGACCGGTGGACTGACACAGGGCAGAATTAAGGCCTGCAGGTTTCAGTTGTACTTCTGAGATTTTATTTCCTTATTTTTTCTTTGATTGTCCTTGAGGTGAAAACAGAGGTTGCACGTATTTTGCGAACAGATTAGAAAAGGATATGCCAGCCCACTAGATCAGTTACAGTTAAAAAAAAAAAAAAGAAAAAAAGAATATAATAATAAAGAAAAAGTTAAAATATAAAAAGAAAGAAAATAAATAAAAATATTTTTTTTAAAAAATAAAATAAATCAATACACTCCAGAAAGTCTTTACTGATTTTTTTCTGTCTCTAAATCATAATATTATATGACTGCAATATATAAAGACAAAAGGAATGTTAGAATTTATAATTCAATTTCTGGGAAAATTCAGGTATGCTTCAAAACATATTTCAAGCAATAACAAAAACTGCAGGCACAAAATCACCATAAGTTTGCTACTTAGGATCATGAGATTTGAGGAGAAATTTATCTTATCTATAAAAGCACCTTTTTATTGGTTAATAATGACCTTCAAAAAGACTTAAATATGTTTTCACGGTCTAGGAAATACGTGTGTGGACAACTGGATGTATTAGAATCATAGAATCGTTAATACCTACTAGGTTGGAAAATACCTACTAGGATCACCAAGTCCAACCATTGACCCAGCACTATCACCACGTTCACCACTAAACCATGCCTTCATCTGCTGTAAACACATGTTTTTTGTACATTTAGGAGTGATGATTCCACTACTTCCCTTAGCAGTCTGTTCCAATGCTTGATAACCCTTTCCATGGAGTAATTTCTTTTAATGTCTAATTTAAACCTCCCCTCCTGCAACCATGGTCCATTTCCTCTTGTCCTGTCTTTTGTTAGCTGGAAGAAGAGTCTGACTCCACCTCCCCCGTGAAGTCTGGCTCTAACCTGCTTTCAGGCAGCTGTAGAGAGCAATAAGGTCTCCCCTGAGCCTGCATTTTTCCTGGCTGAACAACCCCAGCAATTCCTCCTAAGGACAAAGTTACTGCAGAAGTGGCAGTGGATGATCCTGGTCAGGGAAATTGCATGGTTTTATTGCTGGGAAACATTTTCAGGGAGTCTGGGGAAATTATATTAACTAAGGGAAGTATAAGAAGAGATGGACCTGTAGTAGAGTGAAATATATCAACCTGATAAGTGTTAAGCTGGAGAGATCTACTAGAGCTGTGATATGTGTTTAATTTTATGCAGAGTGAGTACTTCCTGGAAAGACAAACCAAGACAGTGCATATGTCTTTGTGAGACAGAATCCTGAATTTAAAGTATCACTGAGTTAGAACTTCGAAAGCATCACCACCCATCAGATGTCAGTAAAATACTCATCAGCATCTTCTTGATTTGCTTCAAATATGTTCACTGCTCTATACAGGCACTAATGATGGTAATGGGATGCTCTGTTGGTAGAAATAAATAAATCTCACAGAGAAATATAATCATGGAAATGGCCCATCAAAATGGTGTAGATCATGATAATCACTTTCACCTGAGAGCACTGTCAGTTAATAGATCTGTCTGGATGTTTCTACGTGACCCTAATTGTTTTACCTTCTTCAGAAAGTGTCTGAAAAAATGCTTGAAAAAATAGCTGGTGCACAGATGTAGCTTTAGAGAGCACTGAAGGACAAGTGAGTTTCATGTCTGAATAGTTTAGGTTATTGCTAGAGGGTGAAAATTTAGTTCATACAAGCCAATGAGGCTTTGTCGGCGTGGTGTTCCAACCAGCTATTCACAGGTGGTGTGCTATTGTAACTGCACTCAAAATAGCACTGGCTTTTTTTAAAACCATAATGATAATTGAAAGTTTGGCAGTCAAATACTTCAGATCTTTCCACTTTCAGCTTGCTTGGTGGAGATAGTTAACAGAAGTACAATACACTGGATCTCTGGCAAGTGCACAGGAGCAGCTTATGTGGCTGAGAGTAAGCATTAAAAGAGGAAAGCTATACGTAGCATAAGCATGTATCATTTAGAATATCACTTTTCTTACTGTGTAGGACAATGGCATCTGAGATTAGCTGGGGTGCCTGTGCAAGCAGAATAACACTGGTAACATTTCTTAACATGTGTCCATGGTGCTGCTGAGGAAATAAAACACAGGCTGATGACTCTAAGAATCTGTCTGACTTCTTTGGATATTGTCTCATGAAGGAAGGCAGGTAAGAGGAATCATATCAAGTTGCTTGTGTGAAGCTGTGATATTGAACGTTGCTTGGTTTTAAAAAACTACTTGTGTGAAACAGCTTGTGGAATGTAATAGTTCATGTGTTTTATCAGCTACTCACATTTTTCCAGAATATTGTTTTTATATGTCACTGAATGAACTCTGATTGAATTCAGATAGAAGTACATTAGAAAGATAGAATTTAATTTAGAATGAGATTTTCCTCATTTTCAATCAATAAGAATAGTAAGGTTTATATTTTTGGGAGAAAAACAGGGCCACAGAGATAACATTATTTTTTTTCCCCAGAGAATGCAAGACACTGTTTTCGCAAGGGTAGCCTTGTCATTCATCTTAGAAATATTTTTATAAAATAACTAAAAATTTTTATTTTCAAAAGATACTTCCAAGTCTGACACAGCTGATCATTGTCTAATAATTTGTTTTAGTTTATAGGTGGATAGGTATTGTTACCAAATTAGATTGTGTTAGTTTTTTGAACTGACTTTGAATTAGTGCAAATGAGCACGTAATAATCAGGGCAGTGAGAATTCATGCTGTTGAAAAATGGGTTAGCTAGTGCTACAAATCTGCTTCCCAGGAAAGTGGCCAAGTGGAACCTTCAAAAGCTCTTATTTTTGCTTGCCTTCAGTCAGGAGATGGAATGAACTTAGAGTGTGAGTCAAATAATTTGTAGGTTAGTGAAAAATATGAACAAATCTGTAGCTAGGAGCCAAAGTTAGTGGCTGAAATCTGAAAAATCATTTGAAATGAGATCATTCTGGCTTCATTTCAAGCTTTGTTTTTTGAGTATATTTTCCAGAGACAAACCTTGTTAGGAAATATTTACTGGGGCAGAATTATAAGGTCACACAGATTTTGATCAAGAACTACTAAATTAAACTGGAATTAGGAAATGTTTGGCTAATTTCATTAGGTGAGTGAAAAGCATAGCTTCAGACTCTGAAGGAAGTATCAAACCTGGTGTGACTTCTGCTAAAAGGTATTGCATTCTCCTGTCCTATACATATGTCTGGTTCAAGTCCAACAGCATTGAAATAGCTGATGTTATGTCAGGTTAAAAGTTAAGGGAAAAGCAGAAAACTTGAGAATTAAACTTATTAAAATAAAATAAGAATTTGAGTCTATATTTAGCTGTAAAAGAAGAAAAATACAGATCTCATATTTTATCAGGAACATGTAAGCATCAGAACAGAGAGGACAGAAAATGAACACCTTTGAACTTTTCCTTAAAAATCCTAAAAATATGTTTTCTTCTAATATGATTCTCTGCCAAAATACCCTGCATAATTCGGCATTTCCAAAGCAGTAAGTGTGGCTCTGGGAACCTTTGGGCTTTTTTTTTTTTATCTCTGTGTTGTACTCTTAAGAAGAAGAGTGTTTTTAAAAGGTTGAGCTCATCTTTGATAACCAATATAAAATATTCTTTAGGCATGTGAGTTTGTTCAAATAGAGAAAATTTCATGCTTTGTTGAAAAATGCTTTAGTTTCATTGTAGCTACACTCTACTTACCCATCAATTTTATGGTACTTGGAAAAATTTCTGCTGTCATAGAGATGGACAGAAGGGACATTCCCAAGGCAGTATATATAGGTTGAACTTATTTTTTTCTATAGTCTACATAGGGGAAAAAAAGGTTATAAAAAATCAAAATATAATTTCTAGTCCTTTTCTATGAGTGTTCCTACTAACAGCTTCTCTTGGCTACTTAGATTACTCTGGAAAAAAAAAAAATCTAGATGTCTTTTTTGAGTCTTTAGTGATTTTTGCATCGCTCAATTTAGCTCTCTAGTAGTCCAAAGGAATGGAAATTGAATTTCAGGATTCAGCCTCAGGCTCTTCCGGATGTATCAGCTCTTTGCTATTCGCTCATTCCAGCACCCATGAGTCAGGACACCAAATGTTCCCAGCAAGGCTGCTTCCAGTGCCTCGCTGAAGCTGAAAACAGTTAGTCACAGATGAAAGCAGCATGGATAAGTATCCATGTGGCATCAGGAAAAATACCATGGAGATATCTTTTTCAGCTGAATAACACCTGGCTGAGATATTTACAGCCATAAGCAGCCTCATTGTATGTGAAAATGGGAAGGAACTTTCCCACCATGAGGCACTGGGCAGGAGGGCAATGTCAAGACACGGCAAGGGTTATCTCTATGGAAAAGCTGGGCTGAATTAACTGTAGAGTGGAGAGAAATATTAAACCATTTGTATTCTTTGAAAGTATATTAATTCCACTTTCAAATTATGAGAAGTTGTTGGATTTCCTTAAATCAAAGTGTGATTTATATAATTACTGTATTATGATTATCTTTATTACAGGACTCGACATTTTGTAATGGTTTCTGCGAATAAAAGGGAAACTAAACAGGATTTTTTTTTTCTTCTACGGGAACTGCTTCATTCAATATTTAAATGAATTCACCCATTGTTAGGCATTCTCTGTTTCAAGATTATGCCTGAATGGAAGATTATTCATTCTGATTTTTTTCAATTTCATTGAAACTTCTTGTAAACATAATCTGTAATACAGAATCCATTAAGACCCAAGATGCAAGGACTCACAGACAGAAAAAAAAGCCCAAACAAAATCCAACCCGTTCTAATTATTGAGTTAATTAAAATATGCTTGCAGTGATTTTATTTGTTTGTTTGATTGGTTTTCTTCAGTTTCTTTCATGGAAACATGGAAAATATTTAGTTTTGTCAGCTTTAAAAAAAACCAATTGCCACATTTATCTTGTTATCTAGGCAAAGTAATTTGTCATTTAAAACCATATGTCATAAACATTTGTTAAATCTGTATATGAATTATGTTCAAACCAACAAAAGAAATGAAGCAGAGAAAGAAAGTAAAGCAATCAATTTTTAGACCAGTCAATAGTAGAGCTCATATAATTATGCATGCATTACTTCTGTACAGGTAGTACCTGTTATGATTGCTTTGGCAGAGAATTAAGAAATGGAGTAATGTTGTTACTTAGGAAGATTAATTGGCAATATCACATTTATAACTCATTTTAAACCCAGCTGTGTCTCATGTGTAAGTCAGTATTTCACATTTCTGAACTGGTCTGTAAACAAGAGTTTTGCTTATTACTGGGAGTGTTCAGGATGTAATTATCATTTTCTCTCTTTGACTCAAGAGTGGCCTTATTCAGGATACTTAAGAAGACTGAAGTCCTCTACTGTGCATAAGTACTGCCTAATCCATTATGTGTTTTCCCTCATCATGGACGGCAGTTGCACTTACTGAGTCTGTACAAAATGCTTTATTCCTCCATGTACTATTGAGTTGAAGAATGTGTCCATTGTGTCCCACAGTTAATGTTGAGAGAAAATAAAATGTCAAAGGGTCAGGTTCTGCATTATAACCTAGAGTGATAGAGGTTTACTTGGTGAAGACCCAAAAAGCAAAGGCAGTTCTGGAAAACAGTTACAAAAGCAATTCTCATCCTAAAAACTGAAAAGAGTTACAAGACTTTAACAGACAGCTGAAACTAAGGATGGAGCTAACCCTGTTTATGTAGAGGAGAGCTAGCACCAGGCACTGTCCTGAATCTGGCATGTTAAAGTCAAACAAGAGGAAAGCTTTACTGAGGCATGACCAAAACTCTTTATTTTTGTTATGTTGCAACAGTCTGTGT
Source organism: Parus major (assembly GCF_001522545.3). Lineage (NCBI taxonomy): Eukaryota > Metazoa > Chordata > Aves > Passeriformes > Paridae > Parus > Parus major. Next base: position 34,790,219 of record NC_031768.1, read on the forward strand.
CTGTGGAAAGGGAATTCTAAACCCAAAAGTAATGCCCAGAGTTTCATGACACATGACCTATTTTCTTCAGAGGAGAGACTACTCTTCATTAAGGAAGCAGTCTTATGACTTAATCACCGAGATAAAGATTTTTATAGATGAGTATTTCTTAGTCATTCTGTTAGTTCTAGACTACAATGCAAGCAGAAAGACAAAATTTCTGCACCAACGTGACAATGAGCCAAGAGATACTTCATCCTGACATCAGCATTTTTTGGTTTTGATTTGGACTTCCTTCTGGGCCTTCTTCTTTTGATTTTATAGTTTTTGATTATAAATTTTGATATAATAGTATCTATATTCTGGTTTTGACTCTGCTGTATTCTGTCGATAATGCTTGTCTAACTAGAAAACAAGGACCGTAAGCTAAACCTCTTCAAAGTTCCATGAGGTTAGGCACCAGCCTCCATTTTCTCTTTAAGTACTACCACTGGAAGGCTATCATGTAGTAAAGGGGTAGTAGGAGCATGTTGTCTTTTGAATGAGAACAGTGGAATCCTGCAGATTAATTTTGATATGTACTAAAATAACAAAAAAAAAGTTGTTTAGAGTACTTGTAAGGATGACTGCTTTCAGGAAGATGTGAAATCTTTTGAGTTTATGTAATACCACAACATGAGACAAGTAGAGAAGATCACCATAAAACTCAGAGTTTAAAATCTTTTGCAATCCTAACTAGGCATTCTTGAATTAGTTTTCTGAACACATTGCATTAAACATGTAGCCTGGACTACTGTTTCCACTGAGAGGTTTGTTGAGAGTGTTTAAAGATTATTGTTATATAAATGACAATAACGATCTGTAAAATAGTTATCTGACACCCAGCAATCTTAATCTTAAATCTATTTTAAACCACTCAGTTCTGTAACAGGCAGAGCTGACTGATTTTGCCTAATTTTTCATTTATTTAGTTGACATTTACAATCAAATAACTGAGGTTTTGTATTTATATAAAGATTATTTTTGTTATTTTTACAGTAATTTAATACATAAGATGATTTGTCTTAATTCTTAATTTAAGACTGTTTCTTTAGTTTACTGTAGTACATTTCTAGATGTTACTTAAATTAACATTTTATGAAAATAAATGTCAGTCTCTTTTCAACAAGTAACATCAAAGAATCTTTCAAGATTTCAATTGATGTGAAACCTGTCTGATTTAGTGGCCTAACCAAATATCTCTTATGACTAGAGAGAGGAGACTTGTGAGATATCTGAAACAAATTTGTATTTTGTCACTGGACAAGAAGTTAGGAGCAAAGATGACCTTAATTTACCGCTTCTGTTCGTCAGACTTTAGAAGATGTCTAATTGTGAGGATGAAAACAAATGTATACATGCTCTCTCTAAGCTTCATAATGACTGAAAATAGGAAACATACTTTATTGTGAGAGCAGAAATTATCCTGAATGCCAATATTTTTTTTCAGTTGTCAAACTGGACAATTAGAAAACTCACTGAGGTCCTCTGGCCAATGTAAACATCTGTTATGTTAATTATTAATCTGAACATTAAAGTCAGTTGAGGTGAAACAGGAACAAGAAAGTGGGATTTATCAGATCTATGACAGGTTTTTAAATGGGACTTTTCTTTAGGTCATGGTTTCTTAAAAATGATTGTAGTCTAAGTGTTTGGATTAAATGCAGACATCAGTCATTGATATTCAAGAATATATTAGATTAAGCCTTCTGAAAAAGGATTTTTTTTCCCCTCCAGTTCTCACTATACTACAGTGGATATGGGACTTAGATTTTGCAAATATTTTGGTATTAACCCAGGTTGTTCTTTTGAAATGAACCTCTTGATCACTCCTGCTTTTGGGCTTTGGTTCACCTCCCTGAATGGCTTCAGAGCATGTGAATGTCTTTGGGTTGAAATTCAACTGTAAGCATTGCTTCACCTGCTTACAGGTAATCAGTCTGTACAACCAGGCCTAGACATACTCTGAAATCCTTGTCCTCCAAAGCAGAAATACAATGGGCATCAGAACATCATGCAAAGGCTTCAATTCATAAATTCCCCATACTGAGTTTCACTGCTTATTACTAGAAAGCATCAAACGTCACTTCTTGTTGATAATATAGACACCTCAAATAGTGCAGATGACTGATAAAGGCAAAAAGAGGTGACAGTAATATGCTGGTGAAAAAAACCCAAATTCAGCAATTTTTATTATGTCACTGCATAAAAGATGCAGGGCAAGAAGACACCTTGAGCTGGCAAAACAAATATACAAGCCAAAAATTAAACAATTTTTATATTTTTATTTTTGAAAAAAAAATAAAACAACTACATATCTAATATTCAGTTTTGGTATTTTTTGCTGGACACTTTATACAAAACTAAACAGGTTTTAAAATGTAATCTGATAACCTAAAAAACTCAACCCCAAAGTGCTCATTAAATTAGGGCTCATTATGTTAGTAATTAGGGTTTTTTTTCCAAACAGTATGAAAAGTATCAATTAAATTTACTTCATCAGAAATTCACAAAGAGGCTGATCCTCTTGTTGAAACTGAAGTAGAGAGAGAGCAGTACAAATATAATAGGATTTCAGAGGTTGATTTCCATCAATCATATTTATGAGTAGTGTATAGCATACATATATTTTAAAGCTGGTGGCACCACAAAACTAAAGTTTTTCCAGTCCTTTTACATAGAAGAAAATTGGCTACTGAGTAAGACATAAAACAAATTAGATGCAGAAAGGATAAAACTGCTTAAATTAGCAAAATTGCTCAAATCCCATTTAGGTTTAAAAGATGTTAAGTAATCCTGTACTTAAAAACTGGCAGTCAAGGTTAGGAATTTGGGTAGGGACATGACAACTGTGCTTTTGGTGGGCAGGATTCAGTTGAGAGCACTCCTCACCATTTGGGTCTTGCAATTGTTTTGATTAAAACCCAGATCTCTGCCTGGTCCCGGGTTCAGCCTCCTGCAGATACCCTCCTTAACTAGACAGACCTAACAGCTTTTGTTACCTGTAAGCTCATTTCCTCTGGAGATCTGTGATGACTCAGGTATGCTTTCAATTCCAATCAATTTTTTTTTCTTCCACCCAAGCTGGAAAAATGTGAAGCAGACAAGATAAAATTTAACAAGAGACCAAGTTGTAATTTCTTTAATTTAACTTAATTTCTTTATAATTTCCTTTGTGCTCTAATTTGGAACAGATAGTCTGCTTCATGCAGTCCATGTGTGTGATGATGTCTGCTTTGTGTTTTAGTTCAGGTCTATGCCTGCACAAAAACAAATAAGGAAAACACAACATAAACACAAACCCAGCTCACTCCAGGGAGTGTATTAGTTTTGAATCGGAAAACAACTGGAAAGCCACAGCTCCTTAGCAGCAGAGTTAATAGAGTTTATACCCATAAAGAATTCAAAAGTGGGCAAAACATTCACTGCACATTGATGAGATGTTAGAGACCCGTTACCTTTTCCCTTCAGACAAGCTGATGGAGTTTTGGAGGCAGCTTCCATTTTCACCCCAACTGAGTTCTTCCCAACAGCAGTCATCTGTTGGAAATATCTCATCAGGTATGTCTCAGCAGCAAGACAGCACCAGCTTCTGAAGACACATGGGATTGACCAGAATGCTTTTTGAATTCTCAGATTTAAGCATGCTTCTTTTGGGTTCATTTTTGTATAATGATCCAGCTGACTGTGTTTGAAGAGTTTTTTATCTATTGAGAAGAATATTGGTAAAGAAATGAGAAAAGGCTCTTTGAAGGAAAACAGGTACAGTGAAACCTGTAAAATAACATTAATGCAGTAAGGTTTCCTGTATTACATTACTTTTATTTAATATTCTTATATAACTACAAAAGTAAATCCCCTGAAAATTGTATTCCCACTGACAGCTTCCCTGCTATTTTATGGTGCATCCTCTATAATTAATGGTCTATCACAGCTTCCACTGTAAGTTCTGATTTGTCAAGGCTTTATTGTAGCAACAAAATTGTTAGAAAGGAATTTCATTCTGTGAGAGACGGAAAAAATGAATTTTAGTTTAAATTGATTTAGCCAACTCTAAATTAGAGCAAAATGGACTTGGGGTTTTTTTTTTCATTTTTCAGGGTTTATCTATCTTTTTCTTTAATAGGCCATTTTCCTTTCTGTTGTAAACTTGAATAGTTGCTCTGAAGTCAGAAAAAAAAAATGATCTAGAAGTAAGTTTGGCTTCTGGCTAGAATGTCTGTCTCCAAAATCACACAAGAATCTATTACTGCTTTCAGTGCACGGCAGATCTGAGTCTACAGATATGTACTTGGGCAATCTTTCAAAATATACTCAAAAGCGGGAGAAATTTATAAAATGTGAAGGAGATGTACAGATGTTATGCATGGTAAAGCCCTTGACCAGTTCCTGAATTACTGACTTTGTATTTGATGTTTGCATTACTATTTGCTCTTCAATTTATATCTGCAGCACTTAAAAGCTGCTAAAAGTCTTTACTACTTTTTCAAATCTATATAGCTATTATTTAAGAAATTGTCTCTTTTCCTGACTGCACAGACTAAAAATATAATAAAAAACCAGATGTTCTGAATCCCTCCTGCTTGTGCCACTGAAGAGCTCTATCCTGGGCACCCTGATGCAATGTCAGGCTCCAACTTACTTGATACAACTGCAAGTAGTGATGAGAGAAAATTATAGCACATCACTTGCTAAAATGACATCCATAAGAAAATAATTTTATGCATAAACAATATGAAAAATGCAATTTGTGACAATATGACTACTACATAAAGTCAGTGTTCATCTGTTCTGGACAGAGAAAGACTATCTGACCAATGCTGTAGTAAGACAAATGCAATTTTTTCAAAAAATAGAAGAGAATACGCCTGAACTGCTCTTTTGACACGTTCTTACACATATAAATACATAATTTAGAAACAGACATTGAATATCTGTTACATATAAATTATTTCTATGCTTCAGAAAGGTACAAATTCAAATTTTTTCTTCATTAAGGTTAAATAATTTATTTTTCCATGTACAGGACTTGTGCTATAATTTTAAAGAATGTCAAATGTATAGGCAGATTCCATGTTCATATTCGGTGCTTGAAATTAAAATTACAGCTTAAGTAAATTGTTCAGCAATGTGAAAAGATGAGTCTGTGAAATTCATAACTTGCTCATTTGTTTCTTTACTAATGGAGAAGTCTGATGGAGATCCATTTTCCTTTGAAGTCCACCTTCAAATTGTGTGGCACTCTTATAAATAGGGTTCTACAGGATGCAATGACCATTAGCAGCACATTTTGCACGTGATACTGCCCCTCAGCCTGATGAGAGACAGTGACCTTCTGAATGGTGGAAGAAAAAACATCAGTTCAGCCTCTTCTATAAACACCTTTCAAAGTGAAATTGGTTTTTTTTTGGTGCTTACCCCACTTTGTCTTTAACATCAGCATCAGAGTCTTATGAAAATGTTCAGCAGTGTTTTACAAGTGTATTATAAGAATCCTCTATCTAATGATGTAGAACAAAATGTAAAAAAAAAGCAAAATAGAAGTGACCCAAAAAAAACAGTAAGTGAAGACTTAAATACATTTGTCTATGTATAGAATGCAGGTAGCTTTCTCAAACATGTATATACAGAAAACTGATTTTATTTGACAGCATTCTTTCATTTCCAAGTGACATTATTGATCATTATTGAATATTATAATCTAGAGTGTTGCTTATGATCTAATACTTCTGGAATTTTATTTTGGAAGTTTACTTTTTATTGAAGAAAATGTGTAGTAACAGACAATCACAATGAAACTAAGCTACCCAAAGTGTTTTCTGACTAGGTCCTCTGCATTACTGTTAGGTTTTTGCCTGTCCTTCCCCTTGTTTTAGGACAGCAGTCTGAGGAAAGCAATTACCTGGCTGTGAAACATATTTCTTGAACAGCAGGATCTGGCTCAGTGGCTTGCTCCTTATATCTACAGAACTATTCAACAAATGATGGTAAGAGGGAAAATAGTGACCCTTTAGCATCTGCCTTTGCTAGTTAAACTGTTGATTGTTTTTGCCCAAAGGTTGTTATTTAGGCAGATAGTACTTAGTTTATAATTTACATTTATTTCTTCTCTTCTGTGACCATTTGATGTTAAATCCCCAGACTATATATTAGTTAAATGTCTGTATATATGCTTGCAAAACAGAGGAAAAAAAACACTTTCAAAAGCACAAGTATATATTAAAGTGTCTTTAAATAAAGATGTACCTTTAAGTTCAGACAAAGACCTAAGGGCTTTATTTCTTTACAAGAAAACAGATAATTAATTTGCTTCTTCAGCTGAATCCAAAGAAACGTGTCTTCTTTTGCTGATGGGTTGATAAACAGAGATTTTCTGTTGGTAAGTTCAGAGAGAAAAATGTGTGCTCTTTGTTTTGTTTTCATTTGTTTACCTATTTTCTGGAATAAAAATGCAAAAGACACCTTCTCACCAGACGTTTTCATCTCTGTCAGCAAAATATGTTCTTTTTCCTGCTTTTAATGTGCAGAGTGGTGAAGGATTCATTCTCTGCAAAGTTCAGGTGAAGGGTACATGCCTGATTATAAGGGCACAGTTAACCACCCTGTAGGTGGCTGTATCCAGAGCACTTAGGGTCTTCCTACCAGTGTAGAGGAATTCCTGGATAAAAGTCTCCTGAGTGTAAGTAAATATATCCTGATACTTTTGTTTATAAAATAATTTTATGTCCAAATCAGTTGGAGAATGGGCCTTAAAAATAGCAGGTTGCTACTCAAACACACTACTGGATACAGAAGGTTAAAAGGCTGTCTATGTGATCAATAATTGAATATTTTTAGGAGGTGTAGAGAACCAACTTATTGCTTTTTTTCCACTTGCATTCATAGGACATTATAAAATAGTTTATAAATTAAATATTTTGTTCAATATTTTGAAATTATCTCTTTCTTACAGAGTAATCCAAATGACGTGTATGTGGGTGGAAAGGGAGTTCCTTTTCACTGCCCATGATCTTCTGCCTGGCCCCTAACCTTGATGTAACTATAGAGGCCTGAGAGAAAATTTATATACACCAGAAGTGTGACTTTTAACAACAATATGCGATGATCTAATGGAAGGTATTGATTCTGCCTGAAAAGCTCACATTCATGTCATCACAAACATTTGCATGGGAAGTTCTCTTCTACATTTTGGATTCTTGGTTTGGAGCACAGAGCCTCTTAGTTATTCACGGTTAGCACCTGCAGGGCAGAGCTGTGCCCAGTCACCTGCTTTACTCACAGTTCCCAGCAAGCAGGACTGCTCTGACCTCTTCTCCCTGCCTTTATCTAGGGAAAAAACTCAGTTTTTATGCATCTAGCCTGTTTTGGTTTGTTTGTTTGTTTGTTTTTAAGATTTTGCTCCTGCACGCTAAACAGCAATTTTGCTCCAGCACGCTAAACACCTTAAATTCTGGTCAGTGCCTGGCACTGCTTGGACCACTTCCCTTCCTCTGGTCCCTTACACATTAAAGAACCAGTTTAGCTCTGCTGGGGAAGAAAACAAGGAGCAGCCTCAACAGAAGAATATCTAATTAAAGATACTCAAGTCTGTTAGAAGTACTCAGACACCCCTGAAATTTCAAAAATCAAAAATCCAGACATGCCCTCTCCTCTTTATGAGTCTGGAAGTCTGATTTTTAGCGGTGTTCAGGCTGGACGTGCTTTGCACATGAAAAAAAAGATTCCCATCTAATTTTCTAACATGCAGTTTCTGTCTCCATTAGCCATAATTTTAGCTGACTATAGTCAAACCATCAAAACACCTATCATTAAACTGTGGTGGTGTGATTTCTCCCACTTCACTCACTTTGCTCGTTCTGAAAGTGTTTGCCATTAAAATAATCTGCATTTTTCTTTCCTCGCCTTCCTTCATTTGCATTTATATTTTGTCAGTAAGTTGTATCCCACATGCTTCTGTTCATGTGCATGTTCCTGCTCATGTATTGGATACCTCTTTTTGCTTAACCTAGTAATATATCTCGAGTCAGAAGCAGAGATTCTCCAACATTGCCAGTGTTTAAACCTAGATTTATCTTCATTCACATTTACAGCATTTTCCCTTGAAAATTCTCTTCCAACTCTCCTTGTGTGATATTCACTGTCATATAAAACCTGATATTAGTTTGGTATGCTTGCCTGGTTTCCTTAGAAACCTTTCTGAGTTATTTCCTGTAAAGGAAATTATCATCCCACATTTAGGAAGGTACAGTTACAACTGAATAATGTTTTGACAGAATTATCAAAATTAAATTCCACACCTTACTTGAGCACCACATCTGAATTAGCCTAATTTATATTTTCAAATCCTAAATGCCTTCTCTCCAATATTGAGCTGGAGATCAATGTCCATCATGCTTAGAAAGGCATCTGGTGATGAAAGGTCATAGCTAATCTAGACACAGAAGCATTATATGCAATAATTTCATTTTTAAAATCTGATTGTTTTAGAGGCTTTTTTAGTGTGAAACCAGACATTAGCACCAGACTCAGGAAATGATACTACACCAACAGTAAATTTTGCTACCAACCTTTTTTGCAGTAGCATACAGTGCACCAAAATTGAGCCTGAATTTGGTCTCTAGCACAGTGAGGAATAATTTGGGGATGTGAAGGCTTTGATTCGTAATCGACGGGTTCATTTGCACTGACATTCATTTGAGACTTCAGATGCCATGGGTCATGCAAAGAATTCAGACATGAAGCAGAACCATTTGTTTTATCCTGCTTGCTTGCTTATGAGCATCTGTAGCAGATTTGTACACCTTTGCACCCCTCTGTGTGTGTGTGTACCTTGTGCTACTGTTTTACTGGCACCATGATGTTACAGGACTGGCCATAGCTGCTTCTTCTTGGTTTGCCTGCTGAAATGTAAACAACACTTTAAAAAGACTTAGATGCACATTTATTATTAAAGCAAATGATACATTATATGTATTGAGATAATTAATTGTATTGTATATGATAAATTGAATGCCATTTGTTGCAATTGCCCTCAGCCATGAACTCTTCACTTAACCCAATGTGTTGCAAATCTTTCAAAATTAACAATGATCTCAAAGGCACTACTTTCCAGAAGACCAGCATAGATATTTTTATCAGTTTTTATTAAATATATGTAATGAAAAGCAATGTTCCTGGATTTTCTGCTGAAAATTAAATGAGCCGAGCATTTCTAGTTTCAGATAAAATCTGAAACTATTGCTCATATTAATGTATGATTGCTCCCAAGTTTGGTTTGGTTTTTGGTTTTTTGTTTTTTTGCTTCTCCTCCACATTTTATTTGTCAGGAAAATGCACAAAGTATGTAGGTTCATGTATTCATAAGCACTGGAGGCTGAAGCTTGCTTTTGTACTGTGTGCCCCTTGTGGCCAAAACATACACTAAAATATTTTGGTTCCTTCCTTTATATGTAAAGTTTTTGCTCTGCAATTTTGTGAGTGTTCTGTTGAAACTCAAGATTCCCATCTCAGTTTAACGTAAGATTCTATGATAGATGATAATATACCCATGAATACAAAAATTACATAGGTCTCTTTGTAGAAAGCTATGTATCAGAACAATCCTGCCCCTACCAAGTTTAACAGTGCGTCATAAATAATAAATAATATGTACATATGCATGCTGGGATTTATTAAAAATATATACAGGTAGAACCTTACATGTTAAATACTTAATTTATGGTTAGTAGTAGGCTGATGTAGTGTGGTGATGTGGTTAATTAGTTCTGGGCTTTTACATGCTGTATAAAAGCTGCCAAGGAAAAGTAAGAGCTGCTGGGCAATGAAACATTCATGGATGCAGCATTTTCCTAGTCACTGATCGCTTTGCTGCTGATAATTTTTAAAATCTACTTAGTGTTTAGACTTGTAATCTGCTGTCTGACATGGAATTGTATCATAGAATTATAGAACCATGAAATGGTTTGCGTTGTAAGAAACTTTTAACCACTAGATCAGGTTGTCATAGCCCCATACAACCTGACCTTGAACATTTTCAGGGATGAGGCATCCACAACTTGTCCAGGCAGCCTGTTTCAGTGCCTCACTAAATTTACAGTAAAGAATTTCTTCCTTATACCTATGGTAAATGTACTGTCTTTCAGTTTAAAGCCTTTCCCCCTTGTCCTATCACTACATGTGTTTGTAATATATCCCTCTCCAGATTTCTTGTTGGCTCCCTTTAGATATTGGAAGCCTGTTTTAAGGTCTCCCCAAGGCCTTCTCTGCTCCAGGCTGAAGAAGCCCAACTCCTCATCCTGTCCTCATAGGAGGCTGTAGAGGGCCTCACAGAGGGCTGTAGCCCTCTGATCATTTTGGTGGCCTCCTCTGGACTTGCTCCAACAGACCTCTGTCCCTCTTGTGCTGAGGGCTCCAGAGCTGGATGCAGTGCTCTGGGTGGGGTCTCACAGGAGCAGGTTAGAGGGGCCCTGCTGCTTTTGATGCAGCCCAGAATATAATTGACTTCCTGGGCTGCAAGTGCACATTGCTGCCTCATGCTGAGTTTATCGTCAATCAACACCCAATAGTCATAGGACTTTTACAAAGTGCATTAATATTCTGCCATATGACTCTGATTTGAATTTGTGAACATAAGGTAGTTTATGTGGTCAAAATAGCTAAGCGGTATCCCCTAGAATTCCTGTATTTCAAGTAGGGATGGAATTTAAACAGATTGTTTTTAAAGCCATTCTAAGAGAAGAGGTCTGGATTTTGCACACGTAAAATTAAAGAGTTGCAGTGCAAACTGTATCTCCTTTACAGATGAGATTAAAATCCAGGCCACTAGAAGCTCTATCTTCATAAAGATAACTGATCTGGTGTCAAATGGGATTATTGAACCAAAACTGAGAAATTCAGAGTGTTCTTGATATCCCAAAGGGGGATTTGCTCTTGATGGATGATCCAAGTTGAGGAGACACCATGCATAACACCATTTTGATGCATCCATCTGCTAGTATACACTTTCATAAATGCTTTTGCATCTAACTCAGATATATCTAATCCATAATATTCTATAAAATCTGCAAATATAAACAGACATTTAGCAGGTTTTATAGATTATTTAATAAATTTTTAAAAATCTGAAATTTTCTGCTAATTATTTTGTTTCCTTTTAAAAACCAAAAAGCCTCTCAGATGTCCTTATAATAATTTTAAGGGCATTTCAAGGGCAGAGATTTAACAGTAAAGAAAAAATAAAATAAAATGTGAAGTCTCTAAAATACAGAATATTTTTATTCTATTTGCAATATAAAACAGGAAATGCATTATTTCAATTTATGTATACAAACCTATTATTAACATTTTCTAAACACTGTCCAAAAGATTAATCTATAGTTTGGCCTTTCACTATAAGTAATGGTTAGATTCTTGAGTCCTTAATATAACATATCTGCATTATAGTTTACTGTAATTTATAGTAAAATGATTTTTCACAATAAAATAAGGAAATTCAGTGTCATTAAGTAGCCATGTTTTGCTGTATTTTGCTCTGGTGTTGTGAACTGTGTGCTGATCTGAACTGTAAAAGCCCAAGATTGTTCTGAATAGTTATTAGGATCATCAAATATAAGACTTTTATCCAAAAAGAAGATTACACTTCTTAATCATTTTCACATCACAATCATAATAACTGTAACTCTAGCTGTCCTCTTTCTGAGATATTTCAGGCAGTTAACAAATTTCAAGCATTAATTCTTTGAGAAAAGTTTCTCAAATGTTTTGGTAAATCTAGAGATGAATTTTATTTTTATTTTTTGAGACACAAAGTCTGGTGCTTGCAAAACCTATCTATCCTAAGTAGTCTAGTGCATGCACAGTAGTTGAACAAAAGCAGTACTCAAAGGAAGAATCTCTGCACATTTTTCTTCCTTCTCAAAAGGAACAGTTTTCAGTGTTTTACTTCATTGATCTACCTCAGGTGGGAAGCCAAAAAATTAATTGGAACAGTGTGTCTGTTAGCTTTACTGCTGATAACCATTGATAGATAACAATAACCACCTCTATACTCACCCTTTCATTAAGTTCACATTAGCACACCCCAGGTTCTGAACCAGGACTGAACTGAAACAGTCTATGTAAACACATGTGAGAAAACTGTCATATGCTGCCAATTTTAGAAGTGTTTTCTGTGGTTTTGCTGTGTTTGAACGGCATAGCCAAAGTCCTGTTTTGCCTAGTAGAATATTGGGAGACCAAGATTTCGGGTTAGTTGGTTAATCAGGGTTATTGCTCATCTCCCAAGTGTTTATCTGGCCCAAGAGCTGATGTCTTCCCAGAAAACATCATGGCAGGCTGCATTGCTGTCCATCAGCCTGCTGCTACTCATACTCTGTAGTTAACAATTGTTCTTCCAAAGATGCTTGCATGGCAGTTCACAAGCTCCTGACATATTTCAAATTGTTCCATCCTTGGATTTGGATTACTTTCTAGCATGTAGGACTGATGTTTATAGAGATTATAAGAAAAAAAAAAAAAAAAAAGACAAAGTTTTGTGAGTAAGAAAAGATTAGCTGTTAGCTGAGGTGTACATAATTTTCATATAAACACAGAATCACAGAATGGTTTGAGTTGGAAGGGATCAAAAAGACCATTTAGTCCAATCTCCTTGCTGTAGGCAGGAAACCTTCCACTAAACCAGGTTGCTCAAAACCCCCATCCAGCCTTGTACACTTCCAGGACTGGGGCATCCACAGCTTCTCTGGGCAACCTGTGCCAGATTGTCAGTCTGTCAGATCACTTCTTATGTGGGTGATCTATCACATTTGGTCCTTTTTTGTTTTTGTTTCTTTGTTGGGTTTTTTCTTTGTTTTTTTCTTTATTTTTTAAAAATTTTATTTGAGTACCTTTTGCTTCAGCTCTCTGTGGAGTGGAAAAGATATTGCAAGTACGTGTGAAATCATGTAGATGTACTCATAAAGATTACTGCTCACATCAAGGCTATAGAGAGACGTGGCAATTCAGAATGCAAACTGGGAGAAGACCGTGTTGGTTATAATTATTGATAAGTAACCTGGAGGGGAAAAAAAAGACAGGAAAATATATTTTTAAAGTGCTATCAGCTTATTAAGATGCTGCTATTAAATGGAGATTTTCTCAAGTAAGAAATGACATGAAATGGCAATTCAAATACCCTTTTTGTTTACTGAGATGCTTTAAGGCCTTTACCACCTGCTGAGTGCCTGGAAGGACGAATAAGCATTGGAATGACAGGTTTCACACTGCTATGTCATAGATTTGCACAGCAGGACAGAGTGGTTTCTGACACTATTGGCTGATCGGTTTTTTCAAATAGAAATCTGCGTTTCAAATTTTGGGAGAAAAGGGTTCTTTTCATCTTTGTGGCTTAGAAAAGAAATTAATTTTTTATGTAATCCTTCCTGAAAATGATGAAATTTCTCCAAATACAGAACATTAAAGGAATGATATGCTAGACAATAACCTGAAGAAGGGAATATTATTTAGGAGCTTAAGCCCACAAGGAGAATATATGCATTTATATTTGTAAAAATTACCAGAAACCATTATTCTCTTTCTATTGTCTCCTTTAAAACTGTTCTTTTGTAATACCAATATGGATACCAGTTGCTGGAAAAGAAAGGCAAAAGTAAATCATATTGTAATTTAATTACATAGGGCCAAGGTAGGGTTCCCATGGTGGCAGCCTGACACATTAAGTGTTGAGACATTGGAGGGCCAAGTTGGACTTGCGTCTTTTTATTTAGGCAGTTAATTCTCAGCCTTGGTAAGGAGCAAGGCCTACATTCTTTACCATGACTTGTCTGTGGGTTGTAAAAAAAATTAGTATTATTTAAATGTTCAATTACTGTTTGGCAAGCATCTAAAGAAGTCAATATACAAGAAATAAAATAAAACAAATATGCATTTAAGTTGTTGATTTATTTCCAACAATAATCTCACAGTCATTGTTAATAAACAATTAAAGAAAAAAACATTTCAAATAATTTTTTTTTTTAAATTTGTAAATTTGATTTTTTTTTTAATTTGTAGAGCACACTTAATTTTAGCAACTCAGAACTCCTTCAGATAATGATTAAGACATGGGTATGGAGGCAACTATTCTAATTGTTTTTGTAGATAAAATTATTGAGACATTGATTTAAGTTTTTGATTGCAGACATTATATCTCAAAAGTCATCAGCAGAATTTAAGTTTTTTCCTTCATATTTTTTACACATAAGGACAGCCATGGAATTAAAAAAATAATAGCAAATATTAAGAGTGTGACGTTCACCACACCAAGATAACTTAGCAACCAAGATGTTCTCAGTAACAGAATGAAATATAAAACTGTTGTGAATGTGTGTAGAAAAAGCTAAAAATTTTATGAGGGTATAAAGGTTTAAAGCTGCCCTTGCTGTCCTCTTCACAACAGAATAAATAAAGGCCCATCAGGATGCATGCAGCGAGGATTTAATTAAAAAAATATTTTGTGCAGGGAAAAAGAAAAGTTACTTCTTAGAATTACTGAAACTGATAAAAAAGAAAAAAAAAGCAGTTGCCATGGAACACAGAAGACATGGATTCAATTTCTTATTTCAATTTGTTTCACAAGAGGATCTTGAAGTCATGTACAGCCCAAGTAAGTACGTACAGGGTACTTTCTGGACTAAGTGTGAATTATTCTATATTTACGTTGTTGATGCTCTTCCAGTTTATGTAAATAAACAGCTGATGGTGTGGAAAATTGAACCTGAGTATCTTTTTCTTAAGTGAAGAAATTAGCAGCTAAATAGAATCAATATCTCTTATACCTTCTCAGACATTCTTTTCTTTTTTTTTTTTTTTTTAAATTTTTTTGTGGCAGCTACCACCTACTACAGCCTATGTTGGCTTTTCTTTACTACTATTGCAGAAGAACATAGTATAAGCTACAATTACACCTTCATTTTGGTAGCCAACATACTATATTGCCTTCAACACTGTAGTTACTTGGTGCCTCCTACTCATAATGTATTTATCCTCACAGTACTCCTATGATGTTGAGCAGATGGTAAAGTGAGTCACTAGGTACAGAGCTTGACTCTTCAAGATCAGACAAGAAGATTGTGATGAAACCAGTCCTGGGTTTACTTCATCTTTCTGCCAGACCCCTCATGTGTACTCACAGTTCCTGATGGGTACTGGGAGATCCTCCCCTCAAGGGACAATGGACATTGATTATAGATAAGAGACAGGTTCTTCTCCTTTACCTACATCTTTGGGAGGAAAAAAAAAGAGGAAATCATGTGGTAGGCCTTGTCTTATGATGTAAACATCCAAAAGTGGTGGTTCCAGCTTGGCATAGCTGACCAATATTGTAGAGTGCTCAAATTATGTTGATTATGAGATGGTTAAAGACAATTTTGAGACACACAAGAAGTGGAGCTCTCTTGCATTTCCTCTGACTTCAGCACATGTTGGCTCCTACTGAGTTCAGCCAGCAGATGATTAATTTTAGTCTATTGATTCTACTGGCAACTACTACAAGTGTCTTTTCTTGGATAAGGACACGGGAACTGTGTGTGATGTATTACACTCTTTCCGTGCAGGCCCCTGCCCAAGGTGCCCATCTGGCAGCGCTTCTGTGAGATATGGTGGGTACCTCTGAAGGAGGCAGATTCTTTTCTGGGAATCTTCTCATCTTCCTAGAGTGAGACACCATTGTTTCCTACTCAACTCATTTGGAAACGATGTTGTCTCTGACACACCACTGGCAGCCTGTTTGGCGGCAGAGGTGAAGATACCTCACTTGAGACTCTTAAATGATTTTGAGCTTTCACATTACTAAAGGTGTATTCCATTAGCCATCTAGTGTAGTAGTCACATGGTAATTTGTGTAAAACGTAAATGCCTCAGCATGATATGGGAAAGGTTCCCAGAAAATACAAAAAAACCCCACTTTTAGTATTTAGCATAACCTGACAAAAAGGGAGCAGAATATAATTTATTTAAGCTTGTGAGATGCTATCTTTTCCCAGCAGTCCCTAGATTCTGATTTCTTTCTCTTTTCTGTCTTCTGTTTTCTCCCCTCTTATTTTACCCGTTATATTCACAGGGAAAATTATTTAATTATGGAACTTAATTTTTTACTAAAAATAGTAAGAATTTTTTTTCTGTGGAATAAGTTTCTTTGGGATTTTACTTTGATATTGTTCTTATATTTAAAACATTCATAGAGAAACTGAGAAAATATGCTGGTTCTGATGCTTTTGGTATAGATGGTTAATATGATTTAGAATTACTCTAATAATCTAAATATATTAAATTGAAATGTTAATACTTTGCACACTAAATTTAAAAAATTACATCAGAAATCTAAAATAGAGAGAAAAAAATCTAGAATTTCTAAGTCTGGAAAAATTATTAAGTCATTTTGTCTAACTTGGTTATTTTGTATTTTATTTGGATTAAGGAAATTTTTTTAATTATTATGCTTTTAGGAGTTGATGGAATAATTAAAGTTCATGAAGTTTTCATGAGGAAAACATCCCATTTTCTTCTATAATTTATTTTACAATCTATCCAATAAGTTCTTGGTGTAAATTTTGGCATTTACAATGCAATTTGAGGCATATCAACCAACAGAGCTTAATAGGCGATCTCTCCTGAAGAAATGATATTGCAGCTGATAGTGTGGTACAGAAGATGTTTACTGCTTCTGCATGAAAAGCCTGGCAAAGTAGCATACAGAAGGGTAAAAGAAAGTAAAAAACCATAGGCTTAAGGCTGAACTTTGCAGAAAAATATTTTATACATTAAATGATAATATTTAATACTTAATCATATGGAATTTATAATTTTGATTTTTGGAAATAAAGTTTTACTTTTTTTTCTTTCCGTTTTCCTTTTTTAAATAATCTCACAATAAATCAGCAACTTTAAGCAGTAGTTGATGTAGAATATTGCAGAATTCTCATAATATTTTTGCAGATTATTTTTGTTATTTTAAATTAGCTATTTAATTTTGTGTTTACTTGTGAATTTACTGAGAATTAGAATCAAATTATATTTATTAATAAAATAATAAGTATAAGGCTTTATAGACAAAGTAAAAACTTTACATGGCCAAGTTTATCTGTAAACTTCTTAGCATCCTTACAATTCAGCAGTAATTTAGGGAGTTATACTAGATGAATAAGAAGAAAATTTTCAAAAATACCTTTTTTTAAAGCATCTTTACCAGTGCTACTCCATGACATTTAATTTCCCTCTTCTTTTGCAGAATTTACCCTCTACACTGAGAGGTGTCAGACTTAATCCTGTCCTTTAATGCTAACGTAGTCATTTAAGCATGTGGAAAACATCAGGGGCTGCTATAAATTTATTTTCAAGTACAAATATTTTTTGAAGTTTGCAGAAGGTTGCAGTGTGTGAATTAATATGTGTTTAAATGTTATTGCTATGCATGTAAAGTTTTTCTTTTTTTCTAAAGTGCCAGGGCAGTTGTAGGAATAAATAAAAGTCGGCTGGGGAAGAGTGCAGTTCTTTGCCCACCAGGAGGTCCAGATAAGCAGGAGGTGATCTCCACTGGCAATGTTTTTTTAAGATTTGATCAGTAGGATGACTGGCAATGAACTTAATCCTAGGTTTGAGGAATAAACCTTCAGTTCAGCAAACTGTTCTAGTTGGGTTGCTGGCATCTGCCCTAGGGAGTCTGCACTGAAGTATAAAACATATGATGCAATGGTGCAGAACAAATTACATTTAAAACAAATGAAGGAAAGGACATCAAAATGCCCAGAAATGTCAAGCTTGGTAGAAAAATAATGACAGGAGATGAGCTGAGTTAGCACTAGTAAGTTAACAAGCACAGTATTTAGTCTTTAAGTAAGTGAGAGGTTGCTACAGAAAAAAAAAAAAATAATGTCCAGCTCTCCATGGCCTCTGGAGGTTAGCCAAGGCATGAGTACAGTTACTCCAGCTTTTGGACAGGTCTGTTGATCATAACCCTTTCCACTACACATTTTGTGAGGGTATCATCATCCAAAGGAAAGAAAATTGACAAAGTGAGGAGCTTGGTGGTTTGAAGCTTTTTATCGAGACACATGTCACATTAAAAATAAAAAATAAGGAATGGAAACCAAACACTTGAAGGCAGGTGACCTGCAGGGACATGAGCCAGGTGGCAGGTAGCAAGCAGGTCCTTAGTGTCCCACCAAGGGAGAGCTGATGATGGTATGTATTTTGGTTTCTGATATGATGATGGAGGATGGAAGATACTTTTTGGGAAAAAGATTCTTTAAACTGTTTGGCTCAACTGCTCTCTTCAAAACTTGCAATCTCAAAATCAAGGAAATGCTGCATAACATAGAGGATCCAAAGATAGCAAAATCAAAAAATGCTAGATTCTGAGGAACCTAATTCTGTCAGCTTGTTCTATAGGAAGAGAACAATGAAAATAAACTTGTATTGATTTCATTATTTTGCATCCAAAGGATGTGCTAGAAATGCTTTTCAGGAGTTTCAGTGAGATGCATCTTTGTTCCAAGAAATCTTGCCCTCTAAATTTCAAATATGACAAGACAAATGAGGATGGCATGTAGTAAGAAAGAGGCTGGGGTAAAGAGGACCAAAGAGCACAGTGATGAAATGTTACTGGGCTCAGGTTAGGCATAAGAATAAATTTTGTAAGGTAATAAAGAAAAATAGAATGGTGACCGTGCTGTTTTGCCTACTCTGGTCAATAAATAATTTCAGTAACGTTGTGAGTATCATCCATCTTTATATACCACATCAGGGGAGACCAAAGACCTAAGAACCTGTTGCTTCCTTGCTTCCTTCAGAGCCTCTCCTCACCCACATGCATGGTGGCACCTCTGCTTCCTCTGCCCAGTGCCCTCCTCACTCAGTCAAACTGCCTTGTGCTTCCTCATCACCACTGCAGTGCCAGAAGCTGGGCTCTGCTGAAGGGGACGGGCAACATGCCACAGGTTTCAGCATAGCCAAGATTTTGCTTGAGCTAAGAGTAGTTATGCCACGTTTGGCAGGCAAGCCTTGCTTGCTCCATCTGCCAGTGTGGCACCAAGGGAAGCATCTGGAAATAGAGTCGGTGCTTCTGCCTTCCCCTTGCTGGGTGGCACTCAGTCTGCCATCCATGGGGTTGTGGTAGGCACAGGAATGGGCATAGAGACGGGTTCAGAGTGAAAATCTAGGCAGATAAGCAGACAGCAGACAGCTTTTGGCCAGTCATGATATTTTCTGGCAATAGAAATTGTCACAATAGTGCCTGCCAAAGGATGTAAACAGTTATCATGCACCAAAATTGCCAAAGAGTCAGAGATAAGGCAGAAAGATAAAACTAAAAATTGAAGCATGCGCTTTGGATGATCTAGGGCATCTTATGGTCAAACCAGAAGCATTTAGTTTGCTTTTCACACATAATGTGGCAGATCCTGAATGGTCATTCTTGACCATGATTTCAGACACCACACCATTAAAAAGAATATAATTTATTGTCTTGAACTACTTAAAATATTCCATCTACTTATTTTTAGGAGTACAAATGTTTCCTTCATGTTTTAGATTAAAATGGCAAGCTTATTAATGATAGAGAAACTCTACAAAATTACTCATTTTGAAATATTAACATTGTAAGCCTTTTCCCAGAAGTGTATAAAGCAAACACTTCACACTGACATTTTGTTGCCAGATTTTGAGTTTTGATTAAGGGAGGCTTATGAGATTTTTTTTTATTTTTTTTTTTTACTACACCAGTAATTCTCTTTTGAATACAGCTATTCTTTGGACTTTAAAATGCAAATTAAATATAAACTAACAGAGGCTTCATTTGTTGTAACAGAATATCAAAACCCCATGTAATTTTCTTTTTAATTAAAAATTTAGTTATCTGAGAACTTAAAAAATAACTTCTATGTCAAATTTGAGTAGACTAATTCAGTTCAAAACATTTTGAAATGAACATTTGCTCATTTTAAAATAAAAGCTGAGTTTTATGCCTTTGCAGAATTGAAGACAAAAATTAGATATTAAATTATCTCACCCATCTGATTGTGAAATAATGACCTTTTTGTTCAGAAATATTTTTCCTGTAAATCTTCATTAGTAACTACAAAGCGTGCACATGACTAATGAAAATCAGAAGTCATGAAGTATAACTCTATTGGACTCTATAATGGCTCCTTTATGGAATTCCTTTTACATCCAGATATTTAGGTTTTCACATCTAAAAGCAAGACCACCTACTTTGTCTGATCCTGATCCCTTTAAAGCACACTTTTCTGCTTGGGTTAAGGCAACTGAAAATGTGTTTCAGATTTCAGGTGGAGCAATGAGATGTGCTACATACACTCCATGCTCCGTTTCAAGTTTAAGTGACTTCAAGCTCCTTACAGTCCAGGGAAAAGAATCAAGTTGCCCTTTATAAACCTATTTTTTTTTTAATTTTTGGAAGTCAGATTGTTAGGAAATAGGTTTTGGACAATACTCTGAGGAAGGACCAGAGGACATGAGAGATGGTGCAAGGGACATGGAGAAGCTTTGTCTTTTGTCTCCATAGCACAAAATCTGCTTGGGTAGTTGAGGGTGCCTTTTGATTAATATCTTACTTATGGAAGTGTGGACAACTCCTCCTGCTTGAAATTTTCTCCTCGTTACCTGAGCAGATCCATGTTCTCTTTTTTCCTACTTCCCCTTCTTCTACCTTCCACCCCACCCCTGCCAAGTCAGAGCTTCAGATGAGTATTTGTGAGAAATTTATATAGTAAGTGACTGAACTGAGATTATCTCTGCTGCAAAGCTAATGTAAAACTCCTGCAATTTTGCAAGATACAACCTTACAGAGGAGTTTGAAGAAGGTCACTCTAGGTGCTTTCTTAAGTTAAGGCATCAGGCCACAAACCGAGGAATACACTGAGTACCTAAATTGTTGTACAATTAATATAAATATAATTCCAACTCTCTATTTCTTAGTATGAATCAAATAAGCTGATATGAATACTGTATATCGATATTAATGGACCTGAAATCAATCTGGTCTAATGAAAGTTTTTCCCACTTGGAAGTCTCTATGTCAAAACACAAATATTTTCTTAGTTCATCTTTATTTTCCCATTTGAGGTGTATAAACATCTTGTGGATACCACAGTGCTGGGTAAAAAGACAATTTGAGTACTGAAAGAAGCATATGTGTGCCCCACTTGTTTTGCAGGGCAGGCATGGTTGATACTTTGGTTATACAGTATAAACATGAGTGACATTAAACTTTTGCACACTCCAAATGCTATTTTTAAGGAAAACAGACGTTTGAAAGTTCATCTAGAATGGAGACTAAGTTATACTAATGCCAGTCTAAATTGTTTTAATGTTTACAGAACAAAAGCGACAATATGTATATTATAAAGGTCTCAAGCATAGCTCTCATCCCTTATCATTTTTATACAAGTATATTTACATAATTAACTTTGTGCTTATTTCAAAGAAAGTAACCCAGTGGTTATGATGAAATAGGTTTCTGCTGAATTTCTTAGAGAGAAATTCTTAACTTGGAACATTTTTAATATACCTTGATAATATTTGGAATGGCACTTTTAAAACAATTGTAATCAGTCGATTAAATAAGATTTGTTTTTGAATTGACAGAAAGCTT
This sequence comes from Parus major, assembly GCF_001522545.3. Lineage (NCBI taxonomy): Eukaryota > Metazoa > Chordata > Aves > Passeriformes > Paridae > Parus > Parus major. The sequence goes on from NC_031768.1 coordinate 34,811,883, forward strand.
ATTCTATACCAAAATTAAATTCTGTGGTTTCTGACAGGATGCTTTGACTAAAATATTTCAATTCCCCTTCCAGCTGTGAAATTTGAACTCAGAATACCCTATAAAGCTGTGCTCATCACTTCCGTAAAACCACAGAAATTCTTATTTTCTTAGAGAGATACTAATTTATAAGTTATAAATTCAGAGCTTTCACTTAGAACTGTTTGAAAAAATATTCTAATCACATTCTGATATACATTCTTTCTTGACAACTGGAACTGTATATAACACAGGCTTAGAAAATCTATTAAAAAAGACTTTGCTTGAAAGTGGGAAATACCTGAGGAACTGTATCAGCTCTGGAAGATATAGAGATAAAATTCATTCAAAGTAGAAAGCAGAAAGATAAATCACCTCAGGAAGAACAAGTAAACAAAATTATATTTGAAATCCCCAGTTGGAAAATTAATGGGTTTTACTGCCTAGCCCAGGAAAAAAAAAAACAACAAACAATAAACATGAGGCACCTGTGCCCACAGAGAGTGATATTTTTTTGATCAGTAAACCAACATTCCCTATTATTTTTTGTTCCACTTCCTGTTTAGCTAAAGATGGGACAGGGAAGAAATTTTCCTGTAAATAAAATAGAAGGGGAACATAATTTGTAAAATATATAAAAACACATATGTTACATTCATTTTTCCCTCTGTCTGCTATCTATATACACAAATATTATCATCTTTTAAAAAACCCTTCTTGACTTCTGTGAATGCAAGCAGGAAGATGATAGCAGAGTGTCCTCTTATGGATAGCAAAGGGCTTAGTTTCTTACACTGGGACCTGCAGGCAGTGAGAAAACAGCTGTGCTTCTGGGAGTGTTGGTCCCTCTGTCATCTCAGGATTGTTGGTGGACTGAATTGAACCTGGCTTCCTTTTTGAAAAGGAATTTTGTGCTATCACAGTCCAGCGCCCTTGGGGCCCCCCAGAGAGCCAGCAAGTTCCCCAGGTGTGACAATACTTGGAACTACTATTTTAATTTTACTTTGGCTTTAGTTTGCAAGTAGTAAAAATCTACAGAAACAGCTTATACCTTAATAGTTTAGGAACAAAGACATGCAGTCATGCACAATATCCTTTCAGATGAGTGTCTTTGAAGTCAAGCTGGTGTGGGGCTTCCAAATTAGCTGATAAAGACTTGTTCAGGTTTTTCCACCTCACATAACCAAATAGCATGCCAGCCTGCTAAGAGTGCACCATTTTTTTCACATATAAGTGTTTAACACAAACTGCTTCTACACAGCCTAATGCCTTCTCATTCTTACTTCGAGAAAACTGAGTACATAAGCAAGTTTAAAGAGAAAGGAAAAAAGAAAATATGTCTCCATTTATTTATTTATTTATTTATTTGTGTGCAAAAGTTTTTCTAGCAAAATATTTTCAGGTATTGAGACAGATCATATCTGAGGTTGGAAGGAGAGATGGAATAGCACAGAAATGTTTAGTAGACAAGTTTGTTTGGCTAAGCTGTCCTAGCAGGCAGAATTTTCCCTGCTGGACATTTTTGGTTAAATTTGTTTGTTGTTTTCATTTTTATGCCAGCCTTTACTTAGTATGCAGCAGGAATTTGAAGGAAGTAATTTTCTTTGGGCTGCAGCTGATGCTTTCAAGCAGAGTCCCCTAAGGTCAATTTTCAGGGTGTTTTCTTTGACAAAAGATTCCTGTCAAAATTTAAAACAATCAGTTTTAGATATACTCTTGAGTATAAGATCTTCAATAGTCCTTTTAATTCTGAGGAAGGGCAAGGAAATATTAGCTGAAGATAAAAAAAATTTGAGAGGACACTTAAATGAGAAAAAGTAGTAGAATAATTTGAATTTCTTTTGATGTTTCTCTTCAGACGCCCATTCTACTTTTTACAGCTTGGCATCTATAATCTTATTTATCTAGTCAGTTACTGTTCAGATTATTTTTCTCTTTATGTGTCATTAGATATGAGTAGATTTGTATAGCTCAGTCTTTAAACACAAACAGGTTCGTGGGTTATATGTGTAAATAAGTTGTTTGCTGGAGTTACCCAAATGATGAGTGATATTAAGGGTATAATTCTGATTTATTTGATTACAATTGGTTTATGTGGCTGAAGTGGTTCAAACAAAACATAAAAAAAAAAAAAAACCAGCAAGCAAAGGTTCAAGGACAGAATCAAAAGTAACTTGGAGGCTTGCATTTCTTTGTGCTTTCCCCTGGAAAAAAAAAAATCAAATTGCCTGAATCTTTGTGGGAGAAGACACTGAAATGGATTTGGAATATGTGACCCAGGGATCCACCAGAGAAAGTTATTTTTAAAAATACCATCAGAAGTAGGCTAACTGGGAAATTTACCATGCTGTGTATGAGTTGCTGGTTCCAATGTTAAGCTTTAAATAAAATCTCTTAAGGAAAATGGTAGGTAGCATTAGGTGGTGAAGATTAAAGATGGTGATCAGAATTATGGAAAAATGAAAATGAATAATTTCCAATCATATTTAGTCCTCTCACTTCTGTCTGGGCATATATTTCAACTTCCCAAGACTGTCCCTTTCAGTATTAATTTGCACAGAAAATGCTTCTGCTTCTGCAGCAAGGTCTGTGCTTCTGTTCTGACCCTGATTAGTTTATTGCTTCCCTCCAAGTTGAAATCAATGTCTGTAAGTTGTAATATGCTCTGTTCTTTAAAAGGCTTTTAAATGTGGAGCAATAACTAAAAACATACTTTACTCAGCTTTAATACTGAAAAATGCATGGGAAAGTATTTTGAAATACTGTTCGCCAGTGAGTCCAATACACACAAGCCATTAAAGAAGAACTCATATTTATCCTACAGATTAAAAAAAGACAATACAATTTTTAAATCAGTTCATTAAATTATGTATGCTTTTTACAGAGGTAGGGCCGTGAATGTAAATATGTCTTAGCATTTGTAATCTTTTGTTGATATTCTTCATCTCAACATTTTTATTTATCTTAAATATATTTATTTTTTTTTTCCATTCTACTTGGTACAATCATTAACTTTTGACAAATATTCAGTTAAAGCAAGGCACATACATCCATCACTTGGTTAATTTTTACTTGTAAAGCCAGAAACAGGCTGGAGTTGAGTTTCTCTTTGTTACCTTGGAAACAAATGGAGGTTTGACTTCAAGAAGCTCTACACTTGAAATGAGGGGTGGAGCTTTGATGTTGTGTTTCTTATTATGATGCAGAAAGGGAAGGCAGCTCTTTAAGAGATTCTGGCATCTCGCACTTACAAGGATATGGAACCTACTTAACGTAATAGCAACCAGGTAATTTCATGTAATGGGATGAAAAGGAAATGAGAAAATGGCAGTTGCATCAAGTCATTAGCTTTCAGTTTCTGATGTTGGGCTGGGTAGCTCATCGTCCCGCAAAGGTGCCTAGACAAATCAGGATAATTGTTGCTGTCAATTTATTTATCTTCTAAATATGGAAGGAAAGTCTGCATTTTTCCTTGCCAATAATTTGTGATAAAGCATTTTTGCTTACATTAATAACTTATTTACAATTTTCCAATCAGTTCATGCATTAAGTAAAGTTTCTGATGTTCAGGGAGTGTCTAATAGGTAATTTTTTGTTCCTGCTGAGGCAAATTTTGAAATTTGACCAAGAATCCCTCTGTATTAAATCGTTTGAGTAAGAAGACATTTTGAATTGTAGTTTGGATAATGACAATATCAAAACAAGGTATTTTATTTAGGATTTTTTAGTTTAGTTTATACTGTTATCTTTTGATTGTTTAGTGTAGTGTGAACAAAAATATTGATATATATCATCAAGATAATTTCAAAATAGAAAAAAATAAGTTGTGGAATATTACTACTTTGTTGAATTTTACACAATAGAATGAGATAAAGGGCCTCTGGGATTTACAGGGATTTAAATTAATTCTCTTTGTACTCTGGCTGTGGTGAGAACTATTAATATACTCATTTTACATTAAATGTAATTAGGCTTTCATTCTGCTATTGTTAATACCTGATCTGTGTGCTACTGGGTGACCCAGAAGTGCTAATTTCATCTGAATGAGGAATGGACATACAATTTTATTTCTAGCAAGTTAGCCAAACATATATACAGAGTTTATGTTGAACTCTCACTTTTATGCTGGTTTTTGCTGGGCAGCAGTGGACAGACGGTGTTTAAGCAGTCTCAAGCTTGCCAGTTTAAAGCTAATCCACCAAAATAGCCCTACTTTGCACTCCTTTGAATCAACAGCTGGTGTTTCCACATGCTCAATGGTTTGCATCATAAATCCATGATGGTTTTGATCTGACAAGGTATTTCAAAGCTGTGTTTGCTTTAGTATAAAATTCCATTAGGCATAGCTTTTGGCAACTAGTTAATTTTTTGGAGGAATTCTGTAGGAATAGGGATAGGGAAGACTAATATCCTGGTTTGGTTTTGTGTCTCTAAACATTGGTTCAACAAAGCTTGTGAGCATGGGTTCTACTGGGCATGTGAATAGCGCCTAAGCAAATGTTACCCTGAGCCAAACAGTAAAAATTTACTCCCAGCTGTGTGATTGATGAATACCAATTGATTGGATCATTTTGGGTGGATTTTTCTCTTATTATCCTCTTTCCTATACTTTCTGATGACCTCATTTAATTTTATTAAGAGCAATTAAATAAAATTTAGTATGTTCTCAGCATAATGCACATTAGAGTCATAGATATTTTCCCTAAAATTTGTATTAAATGTAAAAAATGTTTATTATTAGGAAAAGCATTGAAAAAGCAAAAAAAAACACAATAAGGTAAACAATAGTAATATTTAAATAAATATGATCAAAATTTAAATAAACATGATCAAGACTGCAGAAATTAGATACACCTTATATTTCTCTCCTTTATTAATAACTTCTCTCCTATATTAATATAATAATAAATTATTGAAATCTGCTGCTTCTGCAAACCTTTGTTTGGTAAAGCATATTGTATGTCATTGTTACATGTTATATTGCATATTGCATGTTATTATTATATGACTAGCAAGCTGTTCACAGGAATTAATTAATAAAATCCATTCTAAATTTACTTTTCACTTTTTATTCTTGCTTCTCAATATTCTAGTTTCACTTAGGGTGGGTAATGAAAGCAGCCTGCTGTCTGTTTCAGTTAGTTCGAGCTGTAGTCCCCAGCCAGGGTAATTTTATGGTTTACACATGTTAGCACATCATTGGCATACTCGGGTTTCCATTTCAGCAGGAACAAGAAAACCAGATAAGTAAGCTTTTTCAATTGGTTTCCTCTGTAAAAAACCATCATGACAACACCATCACTGAGATAAATCTGTGCATTAGATAAAAACCAAGCACATGTTCCCTCCAGCCAAACCCAAACCACCACCCAAACCACAGCAGGACTCAATTATGTGAAACGGTTTTATTTTGGTTTGGCTTTTTTTTCCTAGTTATTGTTTTGTTTGATTGTTTATTTGTTTTGTGAGTTTTTTGGGTTTGGTTGGGTTTTTTGTTTGGCTTTGTTTTTTTTTTTGTGGATACCACTTTATATTTTTTAGAGTAAACTTTGGAGCTTTCTTGTCTCATTCCTCTATTAATAATAAATATGTGGCTGCTAATCTAGGAGTAATTTTGTTCAAGAAATTTACTGCCTGTGAAGTGGGTGTTTCAGAACAGTGTGCTCCTCATCCTCATACACGTCAGGAACTCAGTGTCTCCTCTCACACATCTCAGGCACTGAGGCCCCATCTCCTCTGTGCATGTACTGTGATGGCAGTAGCTCTCCCCACCCCTGCCTGAGCCCAGCAGTGAGCAATCCACATAGCCAACCACTGCAGAGCCCTCACTGCATTCCTCTCTCTTACCAGCTGGAGCAGATCCAGAAGAGGATCATATTTTGGGGATACAGAGAACTGGGGAGACTTTGTCTCACTTCTGCTGGTGGTTCCTCTTCCACGGCAGTTTGAACTACAGCTGGCTGAGGATTTCTTTTGGATCCAGGCTACCAAATGTGGTGTGCTTGCTGCTGATCTGGATTAGCAGATCAGGCATTTGTTTCTTGTAAATTCTGGATTGTAAATGGAAACTGCAGAGCAGTGGCATTATCCTACAGCTTTTATAAACCTCCTTCTTTCTCTGCACAATATGGCCAGTTTAATGGGATGATTCAGGTGACATGTGGGTCTTCCCTGCTTCAGGGAAGCTGGCAATATAGCCAGACACATACAGTAGATAGATATACTACCATATGGCCATTTTAAAGTGGTGTGGGCTTTTTTTTCTGATTAGATCCAAACTTTGACCTTTTAACTACTACTGATCTACTTACACAGTATGTTCTATTGATCTACTTACATCTGAGCTCATTAAACACATAAAACTAACTATAAGCAAAGTAAAATATGGCATTATCGAAACTAACTGAGAGATCACATTATTATAAGCCTAATACTGCTGTTTATCTAGTTCCCTGGAAGGAGAAGCACTTTGGATGCCTTCTAGCACTCATTCTGGCATCTTCTGCACTGGTTTGTCTCCTGCCCCACACATAGTTTTGGCAAATGAAAACAGTTTCATTTCCTCTTGGCCAATGAACATGTTCACGGAAATGCTCAAGTGCTGTACTGCATAAAATGGTAAAAACAGTTGTGAAAGGGCCCAGAACATGTGGTATTATAAGCAAAAAATTCCAGGGCTCTAGTGGCCAAACATTCATTTAAAAAGTGCTTTACAGTAGTAATACATGTTTTCCTGTTGGATTAGAGTAAAACACCATGGCTTTGTTTATGGTCATAGTCATTAATCCAATTTAAGACATGAAAACATCCCACACAAGTGGTTGTTTAGTCTAGATAATTCCCATACAAAGCTGGAGGCATTTTCCCCATTCATTTTCCTTCATATTTTCATCTATTTAATGGCTTAGCTACTCCTGGCAAACTGTGGGATAATTCCTCTGAGTTAGGTGATGCTATATTATCTCCAAGTGTTTGGAGGACATTCAGCATTTAGCATAAAAAAATTCTTTCTTTCTCTCTTTCTCTCTTTCTCTCTTTCTCTCTCTCTCTCTTTCTCTCTTTCTCTCTCTCTTTCTCTCTCTCTCTTTCTTTCTCTCTTTCTCTCTTTCTCTCTCTCTCCCTCTCTCTCTTCTCTCTCATTCTCTCTCTCTTTCTTTTGTTTATCTTTCTCTTTCCTGTTTGTTTGCACTTGCTTGCTTACTTTTTTGGTTTTTTGCTTTTTTCACTTTCTTGCTTTGTCTGTTTTTTGCCTTCTTCCTCTCCTATGTTCCTTATTTCAGTGGTAGCCATAACTAATAGGAATACTAGGGAAAAAAAAAGTATCAAAAGCAGATAAACAAGATTCTGTCTTCAAATAAGATTTCTCTTGACTTTTTCAAATGTGAACTCTGCAGATGTGGTGATGTTTTTAACGTCATCTTAATAACCCTAACAATCCTGAAAGCCTAGCTAATATTTTCTATTAGTTACATAGCTGTCTAAGGACAAGTAGATGCTTTATCTGGGCACTTATGCATATGCATAGATATCAGTATCAGCAATATTTTTTTTATATTTTATGTATGTAAGTATTTGTAGTGTATATTTATAGATTTCTTAGCATTTATATGTGCCATTGAAAAACATCTATTGATTCATCATTGACTTCAGAAATCGTCTATTGAAACATTTGATATTTTCATTTGTGTTTCCTCTGATCATATAAAGTTATAGATGGAGATGAACAAATAATTGAAACAGTGTGGTGTAGTTATATCTTCAGGAATATCATTAATTCCTTTAGATGGATGTGCTTGGATTCAAAGCCACAGATCCACTGTAGTCCTGTGTTTGCAGGCTGCAGTGATTGCAAGGAAAAAGTGTTTGTGTTGATTGCAAGGAAAAGTCCTTTGTGTTTGCAAGATAGGAAGCTTTTTGGGGAAAAGCTGAATAAGGGTTCCACAAGGGGCACTTATACAATGTGAGCCAACTAGCCAAAAGGAAACCACAACTGGTAGCAGAAGTCTGTAAAAAGCTAATTTGTTTTATGATGTGGAGGGAGGAATTTATATCTGTTACACTGAGGTTCTGGGGGCCTGGCACAATGTCCTTATCCTAAGGTTTTGTGCAGTTATGAAGATTTCTAAACATATAATTGCCAAACACCAAACAAATCAATGACATTTACACTTCGCATTTAGCTACAATTTGTGATTTAGAAATATTTTACCTAATTTCCTAGATTCATTCATTGTTTAAGAAAAATCCTAAGCATGGTTGGGCAAAATTTACAGAATTTAACCATTAGCACTGTCTGCCTTGCTTTTCCTATGTCTGTTTATTGTGTACCCAATTCCCTTGAGTACCGAAAATTTTGATTAATTAGGTCATATTTACAAAGCACTTTGAAGTTGGAAGGCAGTGAACAATTATTCAGCATTATAACTTTATTTTTCATTAGGGTGAGATACTTGCTGTAAAGCAATGAGTGCAATTTAAAGTTACCATCAAAGTCTACAAAGGACATGTGCTCCTTTTTGCTTTGAAAATATAATTATCATGTGTTAATATAGTCTACGTAGTAGGCTATCTTCTCATGTACAGACTCTTCTGAAAAATGGTGGAAGAAGCCAGAAGACCTAATTTCCTGTTTGGATTGCTCTGGGATGTATGTACTGTAACAATGGGGAAATGTGAGTGTTTGCTGATGAGCTATGAAAGAAAATGTCTTTGTGGTTTAATTCTACCTCTAGATTTCCTCAATTGTTATGCACACTTTGAGAATATATTTCTTATTCTATGAAGTGAAAAGTAGGTGTGAATTACAACATGAAAGCAGAAAGAAACAAAAAGACTTTTTAAAGCTTTTTAGGGGTCAGTCCTCTAGTTCCTTTTTTCAGTCCTTCAGTTCTAGAATCTGTAGCATAATAATCCTGTTCTGCCTCTCTTGTACTCCTAGATATTATTATAACATTAAGAACTATAGGTTTAATAATAAAATAATAATTCTTGCTCATGCAGATAGTACCAGTACCATTATCAAGTCATAATAAAGAGCCCAGAAACATATATATGTGAGAAAGTCAAAAGGCATTCTTCCAGATGGTAATAAAGAGGGCAATTTCCATTATGTACATATATGCCAGTAGTGTTATACACCTGATGCTGTAGCTTCTGCACAAACAAACTTTAATTTTGATACCCAATGTTCGGATGGTAAAGGTCAATTTGACTTTTCTTATGAGACAAAAAACAGCTGAATGCTGTGTTGTAGCTCTGAAACCTGATGGTTGTACTTTATTATAGCTGAGTGGACAGGAATTAGCACTTTTATGAACAGTGATACTGATCATCAATTCCAATTCAATTACCTGTACCTTAGGGGAAAAAAAATCATAAATAAAGATGGAATACATTTTAATGGATTTATTTCATGTTTGTAGACCACTGCAAGCCTGTTAAAAACCCCCACAAACCTACAAGAAAATCCTTAAAATCTAATGTATACTACTAGATTAGGTATGCTAACACCTTCCTTCTGCTGAGTGAGCTATTTAGACAGGAGCACTCTGAAGACAAAGTATTACTTAGTAGGGGTAGAAGTAGTGTGCTGAAGAGACAGCTTGTGCTGTGGCATGCTTTTGTTCATACTTTATTTATATTTTCCCACAAGGTTTTATAGCAAGTATGTGACTATCATATCATATCATTCAGAGAATCACCAAATCACAGAACGGTCATGGTTGGAAGGGATGTTGCCAGGTCACCTGCAGCAGCGCCCCTTCTTGAGCAGGGCCGTCTAGAGTAAGCCACCCAGGAACATGTCCAGATGGCTTTTGGACATATGCAAGGGTGGAAACAGCACAACCTCCCTGGACAACCTGTGATCAATCAATATCACAGTAAGAAGCCTTTCCTAGTGTTCAAAGGGAGCCTCCAGTGTTTCAGTTTGAGCCTGTATTCTCTGGTTGTTCACCACAAAAAGGGCCTGACTGGCCCCTTTGCACCTTTACTCCAAGAATTTATACAATAACATTGTCTCTGTCTCTTCTCCTGACTAAACAGTCCCATAGAAGGCTACACCTCATAGAAGAGATGCTCCAGCCCTTCAGTCACCTCAGTGACCCTATGTTATACTCGTCTTGTACTGAGGAGACCAGAGCTGGGCATAGCACAGATCTCAGTGTTTTTTGTCTTGCAGCTTTTGGTAATTTAAGGACATTATTCAAAAAAAATGAACTTTGGCAGTAGTCTAGATAAAGCATCTTTATGTTTGGGTGTTTGTTGCAGTTATCTATCTTTAATAAAAACATTTGTCGTGTTTGTAGAATTTGAATACCATGAGGATAATTATATTGATTCTACTAGCAAAACATGGGAGCACATTGTATCATTGATTTTGTATGTAATAAGGTTACAATGGATAATTGAAAGGAGAATTTAGCCCATTGCCTCTGAAACTTAATTTTCTTCCTCCCCAGCCAGCCTAGGCAGACCAGCTGGCTCCAGGCAGGACCTATTTAAGTGCAGAAATAGTGTTAAGCCACCTTAATGTGACAAATGGCAAAAAGCACTTTGTAAAAATTTCATTCAGAAACAAAATAGTGAATTGTTGAGTAAGGTTGTGGAATAGAGAGGTAGGTCCCAGGTAGATTTTTATTTCATCTGCAAAGAGTTAAAAACCAAGTTGGGGATCTGGGATAAGAGGAGAGAGAGAAAAAAAAAAAAAAAAAGCAATGATGGTCTAGTAAAAACTGCCCAAATTACTGTCTTTTTGGTGTTAATTAGCGTAAAAAGCTAAATTTTGTTTAGATTCAAGTAAATCTTATGCCACCACTGTTGGTGGTAGCTTTCTCCTACTCTTTGACAAGATGCTTTTTCCTCACCCTTCTTTACATTTCTTGAAGAATGGACCCCACTGAACTAACGCACACACTTTCTTAGTGACAGCTGCCAAGGTGCTGTCAAAGCCAGCTGTCTCATTATTCCTCTTTCATTACATTTTCTTGTTACTCCTTGTACATGGGAGAAGAACCATATTAAAGCATTCCCTGTGACTCGGTTATAATTGCACCCTCTGTTAGTAATTGCTCATCCATTCAAAAGCTTTGCTGCAATATTTTGAAACAAATTGACATCATTCTAGTTCTGCAGTTAATCTGCTATTCAGAAAGGCATAGCAGGGGGATGTCTTATTGCTGTACTTTCTATGCATGGGTACTTTGGAAAGAAAATTAGCTTTGGAGACACTGTTTGAACATTTTAATGAAACCATTATACCTAGGAGACTGTAATTTCTAGATTTCAGTCTGATACCAACTACTCCTGTTTATAGAATATTGTCATGCTCTGGTTGTGCATGTTTTGATTTTGTGTTACATATTGTACATATTTTACTTCAGTGTGCATAGGAAATTTGACATTTTATTATGTGAAGTGATAGAAATGCATGAAGAGATTTAACTGTCATACTGTCAACTTATATGGAAACCCTAATGGAGAGACATTATGCAAAGCAAACTCTCTGGAATGTTATGGTCAGGCTTTTGTAGAATGGCTTTCTTTGATGCTGTAGCATGTCAAGAAAATAATGTAAATCCCTAATTTGAAAGACCAAAAAGACATCTACTGTCTCCTTCCTAACAGAAGATCTTGTTTCTCTCCCAAATATAACTTTTCACACAGAAATTACAAAGGGTTAGCCTGAAATACAGAGCAGCAACGTGTGCAAGCAGCATTAAGAAACAGGAAATGTTTGTCTACATATTAGTATTTAGGAGCAATAAATATCATTGACAAAAAACCAAGTTTGACTTGAATTTTAACATTGCCTGACTATGAAGAGTGGGAGAAGTACTGACAAATGAATATGAATGATAATTTTTCCAGACAGCACGTAAGCAGCGTTTTGACAGTTAAGGATAATCACTATTTAAAAAAGCATTTTCTGCCAAATCTTGATTTGAAAGTGAATGCAGTTTGAAATTTAATATTTCCCTGCTCCACTTCATACCCTGACAATAAAAGCCTTGTATGACTTGCTTGCAGTTTTGTATTCTGAGCTAATGGCATATTGTCAAGGCTATAAAAATTAAAATTATCCTTCACAGTGATTCTTGGTTGTTTTTGTTTTATTTTGCTTTGATTTCTTTTTCCTCCTGAAGATTTCCGTTGTGTTTATAACTACTGTTTTCTCTTTTGTGAAAAACTTTCTTCTTCCACGACCTAAGAAAATAGAGAAGGAAATGTGCTATATGTCAGGACTATGGCCATTTTCTCCCCTCTGTTCTATCACCTGAGGGCAAAATATCAAGAAACTCAAGGAAACATTGAAGTCTTTCCAAAACCAAAGTGCTGTATCACATAGCAGCAATACAATCACACCCCTTCTTTCTGTGCTTATACATCAAAACATACAGCTTTCACAATATGTTTTTGCCATTCTGAGAGTCAATATAAATTTTAGAAAGTAGCATTTAATTTTTGAAAACAAGAATTATCTGCCTACTCTGTTTAGCCTTAGGCCTGCACAAAAATAAGCAGACTGATGATGGTGCCAAGGTGAATAATTCATCTATTATCCTCAAAACTGAAATGAGATTTTTGTATCCTGTGTTTTATTCTTCTTCTTAACTCTTCTTTTGTCAGTATGGTTTTGGTGGCCACTAGTTAGTGTTTACTGCTATCATTTTTAAAATTGCAGTGGATATTAAATAGTATTTCATCAGGAGTTTTTTATGGATCATTTAATTAAAAAGTTTATGTAGATTTGAGACTGATCTTCTACAGGACCACGTGCATATAGAGCTAATAATTTATATGGAGAATTACGTAATGATTTCTGTCCTAAAAAATGAGGCAAATTTTCATTAATAACAGTAAAACAATACAAATTGCTAATTTTTAGCCAATTGATTATCACTATAATGTAACCTGTCTTCTAAAACATTAATCATTTTATCTAATATTATTCAATTTATCTGTGTTTGTATTTATTTTCTGGGCCATTCTTCTACCAAATCTGTTCTATGCTTATGCAGCTTTGGAAGGGTCTGCCCTTTGCATTAGGCAGAATTACTTGATTTCATTGAATTGTTTGTAAGTGTACAATTAATTTTTAACCTTTTCATAATTGCTCCCGAGAAAACAAAACTCAGATCAGGAAACAATCCATTTTTGAAAATCATATCTATAATTTCTGTAATTACAATTTTTTTATGAAGCTTGGTTATCTTTTAAAAGAAGAACTGCACTTAGACATTTCCTTAACTTGTTTTCATTTTTAAAATTTACAATGAGCACAAATCTTTCTGCAGTGAAATAAGCATATGCTGTAACTGAGAAGTTCACTCAGAGGGCTCTTCCAATTTTCCAATTTATATCTGAATATCTGAATTTATAATACATTTATTTAGGTATGATTTATTTGAACTGTAGCTCCACTAGAAATTAATCCAGATTAACTGTATGTGCTTCAGATATCTTTCTACTCAGAAAAACATTTTTAACTAGTAAAAGCATTGAAGGAGTAGAGGAGTAGAGGGAAAAAGGGACACCCTACAGCATAGTACTGAAACTTTAATTTGTTCTGTTAAAGAAGACACAATGATTAAGACAAACTCCAGACTACTCTGAGAATATTGACTATAGAGTCAACTAATTTAACCTTGTTGCAGACATGTAATTAGTATTGAGGGAAACAACTTAGAACTCATTTCACTTTTTATAATTTCCAGCAAACTGTTCTATTTTGGATGTTAGCTTAGTGAAGGCAGTATGACTTGAAATTCTCATATTTATAGCCCACTGCAATGGTCTTCAGGATTAACTTTGTTTTTAAAATATATCTGTTAAAAATTGCTTACAATAAGTCACTATTACTAAACATGGCTATATATCACCTAAGTATGTCTGAAGTAAATGACATTAAAATTAGTTGTTAATTTGCTAGAAATTTTATGTGTTTTATACTTTAAAGAATTTGGTCTTCTCTGCGTCACTATGTTTTCCCACATCTTAATTACAGAACATGAGTTCTGTTTTCTTATTATTACTGAAGTATTTATATAAAATCTTGAAAAACAAAAGGCATAGTTGGAGGGTATACAAAATATTTTCATCATTTTAACAAGAGTTTATCCTTAATATATCTTCAATAAAATCTAAAAATATTCCTCCAGAAAAATATCTCAAATAGTGACTAGGGCAGGTAACTGTAGGGGCTTATTTAGGTGATAAATCTTAATTGGCCTTTACCAAAACAAAGATTTTAATTTCCTTCTCCTAACATTGGAATACAGCTCCAAACATACCTCTACCTCTCTCCATTGTGGAAGTAAAAGAGATGTTTCCCAGACTGATACACATTTATGATTCCTATTAGTTCCGGAGCAATGCAAGAAATCTGAAAAGAAAGCCCAAATTCTTTACCACATTCTTGAAGTAGTTGTATTTTTATATGCTCTCTGTCTTGTTTATCAGAATGGTTTCTGAAAATATAAAAAATCCCTTCCCTTTTAACATTCCTCTGTAACAGAGAGGTTTGTACATGCATACATACATATATATACACACACTCTAAAATAAAAGCTTCATAACATAAAGCACTTTTGATTCCAGGAAATGAAAGTACTTGTTTGTGGAAAAAAAAAAGAGCAGAGAGGAAAAGAGAAATTCTTTTCTGTGTCCTCTGTAAATAGACACAGAAAATGGCATTAGTTAGTCTAATGATCAGCATGGGCTCTTCACTGGCAAGGGAATGCTCCCTGGCTCGTCTTTGCTTATCTGCTGTGAAAGTGGTAGCTCTGTGCTGTTCTTTAGCAGGCTAAACTGAGGTCCCCTATAAGTCTTATAAATTCTATTTATCATTACCTTCTGGAAAGTAATGTCATAGTCTTACATAGCAGGGCTTTAAGGTTAGGTAATTTCATTCCAGAAACAGATGGGACCCACAGGACTGGGTTTAGCGCAGTACAAATCAAGTCTATCCAAAAAAGTGTGTGTGCCTGGGGCTGTGGTATGAGGCAGTGTAAAATCAAATTCCTTGAGAGTTATATCAAACCTAACTTGAATTCAGCCTTTCACGCATATAAAAATTTTTGAGGGAAATTTATATTTTTACATGGGTACATTCTCTATTTTTATAAACAGTATATTCATAACTCTCCATGCAATTATTATAGTAGGTAGCATATTTCTGATATTCAATCAGATGTAAAAAATCCTTGCTGATTACACTAAAACCTTTCAGAATATTTTAAAAGCTTCTCAGATCTACAGACACAAAGAATCTATGATACTATGAATCAAATAAACTCATGTGCTTTTAGAAGGCCTATGAGTGTTTGGAATCATGAGGAGAAAATAATTTCTCTTTCCTTAATAAGGATTATTTTATTGATGATATTTTTACCTACTCCTGGAAAATTTTGGGACAATATGAAGGTGTAATATTGCACAGTGTTTTATGCTATGCAGATTTTCTTGAGAATACAGCATGGTTCTCAAATTTTTTCTTGTAAAGATTTTTTCTTTTCTTCCCTACACAATGCCTTTACATTTAAATATTTGGCAGTTAGTACTTGTGCTGTTTGAACAGCCATAATTCAACAATTAATTACTAATTACTGCACTTAGATTTGCCAGTGAGGTGATTGAATGTAAATTACATAATCATATTAATATGTCTATGAGGAGAAAGCAGGAGTGTGGGCAGATTTACTGGAAAATTAGTGTACTACAATTGTGGGAAAAACAGGGGAAATGTTATGTGCACTGTCACTTTAAACATAATTTTGAGAGTCTTCACAGAGTGTGCAGTAATGAATAGTAAAAGGTAGCGACATCATTGAACAGATAGCATCTAAGGGTGCAACACAGCAATAAGGATTTCTGCTGTAATGCCTGCAAGGAGAGCCCTGTGATTGGTATTGAGTAGTGTAATTGATTGGTCATCTGAAGCAAGCTGTCCAGAGTTCATATATTGCTGAAATTAAAGCAAGGCTTCTCTTATTGACTAGATTAGGGGAAAAACAGTTGGGAAGAATAATGAGAATAAATGCTATAGCTGGGCATCAGTAACATCATAAATAATGCAATCAATAAATGACAGCATCCGATGAAGACCACTTGAGACAGCAGAAGTTAAGATACTAAGTTGATGGTTGGAAAGTATGGTATACTCTCAAAAGCAAAAGGAATGGCAAAAATAGATCCAAAACTGTCTGCAAGTAAAAGAGGAGTACAAATAATGCTATGATCCAGCTCAAGTCGAAAAGTATGCTTCTATGGGTATCACATACGTGTGTGTATATATATATATATATATATATATATATGGAAGATACAGAGTCCTAGAGAAATTAATATATAAATAATAGCAGGTAAAACTCTGAAATGGAAAACCTATTAACATTCAACTTGTAGATATGCACAGTATCTGATAACAACACTGAAGGTAGTTAGGGTTCTGTGTGCAATTTGTAAAAGCAATAGTGTTACTGACATCACTGGAATCAGTAGGAGATCTACCATTGACAAATAACACCAAGTTAACACTTGCAGACTGATTCTGTATTAAATCAGTCACCATAGATATGCATTTGGCAGTCAGGCTGCTTATATAAGCAGAAGTAGCAACCTGAACAAATGCAAAATGATAGTTCACTGGTAATCATAGAATCCCAGAATGGTTTGAGTTGAAGGAACATTAATGACTGCTAGTTCCATCCCCTCTGTCATGGGCATGGACACCTTTCATTAGACCAGGTTGCTCAGAGCCCCATCAAACCTGGCTTTGACCAATTCCAGGGATGGCACTTCTACAGCTTTTCTAGTCAAACTGTTCCAGTGCCTCAAAGTAAAAAAAATCTTCCTAGTATCTACTCTAAACCTACCCTTTTTAAGTTTGAAGCCATGTAAAAAGTCTTGTTCCATCTCTCTTGTAGGCCCCTTTTAGGTACTAGAAGGCTGCTATAAGATCTCCCTGAAGACTTCTCCCCGCTGAAGAGTCCCAGCTCTCTCTCTCTCTGCATAGGAGACAGAGAGCTGTGTGGAGATGTGCTCCAGTTAAAAAAAGCAAAACCAGAAACAACTTTCTTGTCTCATGCAAAGAAGTGAGCAAATGTACTAAAAAGAGCAGCGTGTTTCAGTAGCAGGATGGATTTGACTTTGTTACTGGGGAAATGTAGTCTCTGATCACCATGAAGTGCAGTTTAACTTTACCCAGTTAAGAACTTAAACAACTTTAGAGGTCTGAGAGAAATCAGTGTTTAATTAGACACTAGATGTCATTCTGTGTAGTGATTTTGTAAACTAGAAATGTAAGCCAGCTACAGATTCCATCATCCCAGCTCAGTGAATGTAGGACAAAAACAGATAGGGCAAGACCATCCTTGTTTTCCTGTATGATGAACAGACTCAGAGATGATGTGATATGTGACAACTGTGTGATAACTTTCCTATGTGATAGCTGCTTTTGTAGAATTTTCTCCGTTACCTACACAAGACCCTTGAAATCCCTCACAATTCAGGTCTATATCTGTCCCATATATTGCTATAGGAGAGTAATGGAGTTTCTGGTGAAAATCTTATGCACTGTTCCTCAAAAACCTCAACATTATAGCTCTTTAAAAATGCTTGTTTATTAAAAAAGTGAATGATTAATGTTTTGGAATGGGCAGATGCTGAAGTGATTCATAGTGTGTATAAAATGATAATTGACAAGAGAAATGAAGAAGACCACAGGGATGAAATAGAAGAATAAATGTCAAAAACAATGATGAGATTGTGGAATGTTAATACAAATGAAAAAAGGAAAATATTAGCAAAAAGCTGAAACATTATGTTCTGAAATACTTAACTGAACAATAGTCCTAATGAAAGGAAAAAACAGAGTTATTAAAGAACTCCCAACTTTAAAGTTTGGTTATTAATCAAATTAATCATTATCTCCTATGCAACAAATACGAGAGCTCAGCCAGGACACACATTCTCCTCCTGCTACATCTTCCTTCAGACAGCAGGTGGGCTCATGTGGTCAGTGCAGTCTCTGCACACCCTTGAGCCAGGGAGCAGAGAGGGCCGTGTGTGTGTGGGCTCAGCCCACATCCCTGTATCCATGTGGGAGCAGAGAAGGGGAGGGAGGTGGCTGCAGCATTTGGCTTCACTGGCCCTGGGGTGCTTGGGGGGGCTGGTAGGCAGAGCAGCCTCCCTCCTGTGCTGGTGCAGTGGCGTGTAACCCCACAGGTAAAGCCCAGCCTTGTCTGCTAGGCTGTACATCTGCACTTATGCCTAGGGTCTGAACCTCATCTTCAAAGCAAAGGAATTCTGTGGGAAAGGCGTTTTCCCAACAATCATGTTTTCCACATTGTTCACTTTAAAGAGTAGCTATTAGCCAAGATGTTTGGAAGTCATTTACAATGGGATTTTTGCAAAACTGTAATTCTCCCCACAGGAAAATAAAATTATTTTGAAAAATTCTTGCCTTATTCTGTTGTGTTGGATATGATTTGTTACTAATCAGGGTCTACATTTGCTTATTCTTTGCTGATGTCCCTGGTTGGAGTGCACCCCCCAGGATCACTCTCATCATTTTTTTCTGCCTGTGAGAGCTGCCTGCAGGAGACATGTCAGAACTTTTAAGAAAACCAGAAGAGAACTCAAGCTGAAGCTAAAATGAAATAATTCAGTAGCTAGGCAGCTATGATATAATATTAAAATGAATTGTACAGGAAATATTCTGCTGGAGAACATTAAAACCCCGTTTTTTAGGTTAAAGACAGGAAAAATGTCACAAAGCCACACCATTGCTTATAACATCATTTTTAGGAACTTTTATTTGTTTGTTTGCTTTTTTGCTTCCTGATGTAGTAGGGGAAGTAGCATCCCATTCAACTATGGAAAAATTCTGGTAGAACTAAAACTGAAAACTAGGATATATAAAGAAATTGTTGAAATGTTTTGAAGAATGGGTTTTTGATATTAGTTTGCTTCCTTTTCAGATATGAATACAGAAAGAAGCACACACACACACAATTTTATTCCTCTTAATGGTGTAGCTCTGGGAAAACTGTGTCATTCAGACTAAACTCTTGGGTGATAGGAAAGAAAATGAGTATATACTACTATAAGTGAAAGTCCATTACCCTGAATTAGGGAGTTAGGGAAAAAAAGCAGATTATTTTTCCCACTAGCCTCCCAAAGTTAAATTTTTCCTCTTAAGCATACACTAGCTTTTGGCAAAGATTTTCATGAGGTCTTTTAGAAAATCCTTGTGGCATAGGATTAAGCCTTGTGTTTTAACCTTCAATTTGATTTGATTTGATTTTCTGATTGATATTCCTTTGTCAAGGTTTCTCTCTGAATAAAAGGGTTCGCAAGAAGTCTTCCCAGGCTAGCATACAGGTCCTGATATTTTCAGGGTTTTTTGGTGTTTTTTTTTTAGTGTCTTGGTTTGTTTTTTTTTTAATTTTCAGGGTTAATTCAAAACCTAAAGGAAGTGCCAAGGTGCATCCACATGATGTTGAAGACTTACATATATACACAGAGTAAAAATGGTTTTGTCAAACAATCTAGAAATGAAGCAGCCATGTGAATTCATGTACTGCTATGTGGTGATGTTCATTGGGCCAATATATTAAAATATAGAGAAATTATTTACGTACTAGTATGAATTTGAAATGGATATACACTGATATGCAAATAATAATCTAAGCTAGCTGATTGGCTTGAAGCTAAGGAAAATAATTTGTTATTCACAGTGCTTTGGCACTATATTTACATAGGCTTAATTTTAAACACTTTGCAAACATTTCAGTCTTTTACAAATATTTCTGTATATAGGTTTTTACTGGGATGAAATTTTCTTCATAGTAGCTTGTAGGATGCTAAGTTTTGAATTTGTGAGTAAGATGGTGTTGATAACACATTGTAAAGCTTTACTTTGCATATTCAACTGTCTTTATTTCATCCCAGGAGATTTCTCACTTTTACCTACTGATTCCGTTCTCCATCCCACTGCAGGGAGCAAGAAATTGGCTGCTCAGAACTTGGAGACCTACCAGGTTTACACCATGTATGCTTTGTAAATAGTTTGTGATATTTACTAGGTTGATAGAACTAAATAAACTAAAGCAGTATTTCAAAATAACTTCAGTATTACTGAGTTGTAAACAGTGCAGTCAAGACACTCACTGCTACTTCTAAGAGACAAAGAGAAAAGTTATCCTTTCTTATTATTTATTATTAATAGATAAGTGAAATAATGTGGAGTTCTTGCTCACACTTACTTTTGTACTACTACTTTTACAAATAGACAGGAAGAAAAATTTAACAGAATTATCTTTCCTTTGACACCTTTAATTCTACTCTCTTGTTGTAATGATGGTGATTTGAGCATTTTGCAGCATATGTATATATGTTCTGTATTAACTACATTATCACATTACCACAAATAACATGATCTACTGCAAGTGAAAAAAAAAAAACCCAAAAACATACAGGAGAAAATTAAAAGCTTGAAAATACTTTAATTGTGGTTATTTTTTTTTAAAGTGTGTTTTTTCAGTGGTATTTTTGGTGTGTCTAAGTTGTGTGGTGTGGTGAAAAACCTGCAAATTCCAATTAACACAAAGGGAATAAAAGGTGAAAGATTTGAAAATAGAACTCTGTTTAATTTTGGTTTTTTCAGCTAGCGAGTTTCTTATAAGTTAATGGTTGGCATATTGAGTTGATCTTAAAATGGACTACAGACTATTTTTATATCATGCTGGCAGTATTACCAGTAGAGGTCTAGTATGCCTGCTGCAATATTATTCAGTGTTAAAGTGTGAGCAAATACTTGCATAACTGTGATATGAAGTTTGGGCTTTAGGTTCCTATCCATGCAGCAAATGCTATTGTGGTAGAAATGACAGCTTTTCTATGTTTCCAGATTTTTGTGATTGCTCTGTTCTTCTCATCCATATGTAAATATTATGAATGCCAGGCAGGATTAACTGAGAGGTGAGGTAGAAGTGGATGGAAGCCCGATTACCTGATGCCTCCATGAGGTTAAGACAACAAAATGAAACCAGGAAAAAAGTTTTTGACCCAGAGGGTGGTTGGGCACTGGAACAGGCCCTAGTGGTCACAGCACCAGCTTGACAGAGTTCAAGAAGGGCTTGACAATGCTCTCAGGCACAGGGTGTGACTCTTGGGGTGTCCAGAGGAGGGCCAGGATTCTGATGGGTGTCCTCCATCTCATCATATTCTATGATTCCATGAAAACCAGTCAGCAGATAAAATGCTCAACAGAAAGTTTCACATTAATTTCATCGGTTAGGCTTCTATATTACTTTTTGGCTATACTTGTAGTGATTTTTGATGTACAGGTGCACCACATAAACGCAGATATTATTGATCAGGACTAGGTGTGTCAGGAAATTGATACACATTACTGACAGTGAAAACTTTGATTATGAGCAGCATGCTGGAACAGAAGCAAAGCACTTCTGTTGAGGTGTTCTTCAGTAGACTTGGCAATGTATAATATACTGTCTTAACTAAGCTTTAAATCATTAGGAAAGCATCTAAATTAGTGCCTTGACTACAAGCAGCCCTAGTTATCTCATAGTTTCCACTGAATCACTTGATGCCTTCAACATTTGGGAATATGTCTCCTAATTACATGCCAAACCAGAAAATTTATTAATACATTTTTAAAGGAGACTGGAGTTGACATTCTCATGGTCTAAAAAAATCTGAAACACAGATTTTTTACTGATTTAAAATGATAGTGGTGTCACTGGATAAGACAGTTTTGACATAGCTAGTTTAAGATTTCTGATAACATGTACTATTTGATCTCATGGTTGTTGGACTCCTAACGAAAATCTTTTATTTTTCCATGATCTGGTGACTGTAAAAGTCTCACTTTTGTATCAGGCAGCTAGCATTTTATTTTCAACTCCAGGAGATGGTGTGGGTAGGCATCCACATGCAGCAAATGCTGCGTGCTCTCTTAAAGCAGGTACCCGCTAGGTAAGAGAGGGTTGTCCAGCTGAAAACTGCAGGAGCCTGATGAAGCTTTTGGTATCCCTGTTACCCCCTGCATTTCTTTCCACTCTTTCCAATGCACTAATCTATTTCTCAGAATTATCTCTCAAGTGTCTCCAGCAAGCTGGATTGATTTTGAATGAGCTCATATGTCATCATCTCTCCCATTAACAGTAAGGACACCATTCTCTGAATCAGGCTGTGGCAGATGTAATCTACACAAGCTGCTTGTCCCAATCTTTCCTAGGATAATACTTTGTTAAGGCACATCGAAAATGAGGTGAAGCCAGCACTCATGGCTTTGCTAAAGGCAAACCATGTCTGACAAATTTGGTAGCCTTCTATGACTGGGTAGCGGTGTTGGTAGATGAAGGAAAAGAAACATATTTCATCCACCTGGACTTGTTCAAGGCATTTTATACTGTTCTGAACAATAGCCTTGTCTCTGAATTCTGGGGACATGGATTTGACAGCTGGACCAGTTGGTATATAGGGAATTGGCTGGGTGATGGCACTCAAAGAGTTGCAGTAAATGTGTCCATGTCCAAGTGGAGACCATGAAGAGTGGTGTTCCTCAGGGATTAGCACTGGGACCACTGCTGTTTAACACTGAATTCTTAATATTTCAATTTCAGTGAGCTCTAGTATCCTCACTTACTATATTTCTTACCAGCCATAAGTCTCCCTCAGAAAAAGCAAAATTATGATACAAAGATTAGGTCATAATGGTAACTAATAAGACATTATAACTTAAGCTTTCTCCATCCCACAGTTTAGATTTATCATCAAGAAATATGCTATTTTTCATTATTTTTCTTGTGTTCATTAATGGTGCTCTTCACAGATTTGGAAACCATGGAGCTAGGTGCTTTTGTACATTATTGCTTCTCTTTTTAGCATTGTCACTCTATAGAAAATTTAGAGTTGTATTCAAACTTACTGTTTCACCTGGAACACTTACAACTGTGGAGGAAGTAAATTCTCTAAATACTATCAGCTTACCAACTGGTAAAATATTGTCAGTTTTTGTGGAGGATAAACCTCATATTTTGTAA
Source organism: Parus major (assembly GCF_001522545.3). Taxonomy (NCBI): domain Eukaryota; kingdom Metazoa; phylum Chordata; class Aves; order Passeriformes; family Paridae; genus Parus; species Parus major. The sequence goes on from NC_031768.1 coordinate 34,834,970, forward strand.
TTGTGTATGTTGCCTATCAAACTTTTTAAAATACAAATAGATAGCAAAAGTATTTATACTACAGGATTGTGATATTTTAAAATCTATTTTGCATTTGGTAAATTATTTTATATATATGAATAATTCTAAGATTTTTAGGCCTCTACATCAAAATCTCTAAGTAGAAGGTGATAAATCTGGCTATAGAACTGGTAAAGAAGGGTATCAGTAATAGAAGGCAAAGAATATGGAAAATTAGTGTATTTTGTTAATCAGAAGTAGTAAACCCATAGGTGTTGTGAAAGGAGAGATAGAGAAGAGAAAGGAAGCTGTGGGAGAAACGGGGTGTTGAAAAAGGTGCCTGATTTACGTGAATTTTATGACAGCAGTTTAGATTTTAACAGGTTGCTTATGGTTGCCCAGAATGGGATCTGTGCCTTTTATGAGAACTAGCAACACCATTCCAGTTTCAGCACACTGAACAATTCCCACCTTCAAATTTAGATGGGTACATATGTTAATTCATAACCATTTAAGTACACAGCAGTAATGAGTTTCCTGCTAGGTTAATTTGTGTCATATTCACTGTAAACACTTGATATCTGCTGGTAATCATTGTATAAAAGCCTGAACAACAGCATGATATTTCTCAGGAAAGTTCTTTAATTATCTGGGGAAAAGATGATCATTAACACCTTATTTGGTGTTTCCTTGAAGTAAGCAGAACACACGCTTAAAAAAGAAGAAAATAAAACAGTTTGGGAACATGTCTGTTGCAATATAATTAATCATGTGCCAGAAAGAGTCTTTAATAACATGATGTGAGCTGCCTGAGACAGCTGGCTGAGCATCTAGATTGCATTGGCATTGCTTATTAATTTGACTGTATCATATGGTAAAAATAAGGCAAAAAATACTTAACAGTAACTTTATTAGACTTAAAAATTATATTGAATTGATTTAAAATCTATCACCTAACTCTGGGTGAAAGCACTTTGTAAAAATATATTTGCAGTTTAAATGGTTGTACATGTTTTCTGGATTGTTTGTAGTGGATTGATGATACTCTTTTCAGACTTGGCTTTTCCCCATTGAATGTGGTGAACATTTTCCTATTGATTTTAACTGGAAGATACTAGACTTTCTAGCATGACTGCCCCTGTGGAACACTTGACCAAAATCAATTAAATACTGTGAATTCAGTTAAAGGATTGTGTTGAGAATATTGGGGTTTTCTATCTTAACACAGTGCTTTAAAACTGGATAAAACACATTTGAGAGACTATTTCAGTAATGTTGTTGATATTTTGATGTAAAATACTGTTGTTTACAGTGAATTGTTATTGTCTGTGATGCAAGCAGGTAGTGAAAGACTGCAATTCTGTCATTCCCCATTTGGTTTAATGTAGAAAACCTGAACACAACTGTATTATGTCATTTATAGGGAACACCATTAAAAAACCCTTTAGTAATGCTTAAATAACCTTAAATGCCTGAATGTAGTTTTAAATTTGCTTTTGAGGAATAGAAATGTAATTCTTGGTAGAAGGGCTTTCCTAAAATTTCTCAGCACACCATTTATATTTTGTCATGCAGAAGTGAGAAAACTGTCATCCAGTCCCAGAGCAGAGAGTGAACACTTTTGAAAGAAATGAGAGGCAGGAAATCACTTGCTGGAAGAAAAGAACCAGGAGCCCATCATGGTCGAACAGAAGGGGTATATTTAAATTTAAATTAAAAAAAAATTAAGGAACAGTTATTTAAATGTGATCTTCTCTGCACTTTATCAGAAGTTTTAAATAATGTTATAAAGGTGATGGCAAAATGATGATAATGGTCACTTATAGTATCCAGGAAAGGTCTGATGCTTTTGGTGATTACTTTCTCCATATAGAAAGACAAGAGATATTGGAGGATGTCAAAAAGCAATCATTGTCACCATCTGAAAGAAGAAAAGATAAAATCAGACTGCAGAAACTACAGTGTACTGTTTTTGTTGACAGTTCCTGACAAAGTCTTGGCCAGATTTCTTATTGACTGCTCTGCATGCCGTGTCATCTGTTATGTTCTGCCTGATGTACATTCTGTGACTTCAGAACCAGTGATGTGCATATCAAGTGTTGTTCGGTATCTTGTCAGCTGCAAAAAAAAAGTAGGCAACATGTTGACAAAAATACCCAGCACTGTGGGTAGACCTAGGTAAGGGCATGAAAGTTTTAATGCCCAAGGGACTTTACTGATGTCTTGAACTTGTTCCCTGAAATTGTGATTCTTGCTGGGGGTTATGTATCAAGGTTGGAAATCACTGAGAAGCTAGTGTAGCTTGTTGTATGAAAGAATGAGCATGTTGTTTAGGAGAATAGATGCACAGACACCTGTGAAATTGATATCAGCAGCTGGAAGACTGACAGTAGAGTAGCACAAAGCATTTGGAATAGGAGTAGCTAAAATCAAATTTCAGAAGCAAGGTGAAGATGACATTCAGTAGAGACAAAAATACCAAGTGCAGCTGGCAGAAATTCCAGTCTCCTTCCTCTATCTACATAACCAGTGGAGAGACTCTTTGAACTCTTTCAGCTTGAAGATGAAGCCATTGACAAAGTTTCTTAGATTATGAAAGACAACAAGTGTGGCAAAAAAAAATCATGCTGGTGATTTAAAGAATATTTGAATGACCTTTAGGTGAGTGACTCATATGGATAACAAAGAAAATAAAAGTTTGAGCCCTACAAAGTATCTGTTAGTAGTAGTTTCTTCTAACAAAAGACTTCAGTGGAGAAACTCGAGGGATCAAGGTATGAGGAATACTTCCAGAGAAACAATGCAAATCCAGATAGTAGAAAGGTCGATGAAAGAATGCAAGTTATAGCACAGTAGATTCAGATATATAGTTGCAGATAATGTGAAACTCCCTCGATGTATTTAGAGGCTGTCATTCTCAGAAGGACAAAGAAAACACACACATCTGCCTGGTGTGTGGCAGTTGTACTTCTCAGCTGATGGTGCTGCCTAACAAATTTGTTTGTTTGAGAATGGCCCACTGGTGGCGGATGCTTTGCAAATGCTGCACAGTGACATTGCAGGAGGAGGAGTTACAGCCCATAGGTGGTATCCCATCAATATTCCAGTCATCAGTACTGCTGTGAATAACTGGTAGCTTCACACCTGGTAGTGTAGCTGTACCAGCCTGGAGCGCCGTGGGGCAGCCTGCTAAAAATTAGGAACAATTGCTACCTGACCTTAGGTTGCTACAGTGTAAAAAGGAATGTCTTCATAATGAACCAGAGAATAAAACAGGGATCAAAGTTTTTGGTTGTCAAACTGAAGCCTCCTCCTTCATGGTTTTAGGGGAAAGCGTTCAGCTTCACTCTTGTTTACAGACAATTCTTACAAGATCAACCTCAGGAACACCAAGAACATTGGTTTGAATTGTATTGAACTCAGATGAGGTTAGCGTGACATATTGCTCCAGATTTGTCTGTTTAAACACAGTTTCCAAATATTTCTAAATATGTAGGCCTTCAACTCTACCTCACAGCCTATTTAAAGCTATTTGTCTTAGCTAAATATACTGCTCCCTATTTGGGCAGTGTAATTAAATATGGTTTAGGTATAGGTTATCATTATATCATAATTTTGAAGGCTATCATATATTATAACCACACAATAATTTTTTGTAAGAAGGTGAAATTACGGAAGTTGAAATAGGAATAAATATCTAAAACCATAGAATCACAATAAAGTTTCTCAGAGACATATATATTTATTGAAATGACAGAAGTTGTCTGAGCTTAAGTTACATGACAATATTTTTCTGGGTTTGTTTTAAACAAACATACAAGCAAAGAATAAGTACATGGAAATTTCAAACAATGCTAACAAACTTTTTTCCTCAAAATCAAGAGTAAATTTTGTTGGATAGTTAGGCTGGTGTTTTCTTATGTCATTTGAGGCATCTTGCCTGTCTTCAATAGCACAGTCATATATAGCAGTCAGAATAAATGGGTACTCTACCCTTTTTTGGTTTCAGATTTAAGGCTAGAGGTATGTATATGCTGTTCCACATATGTATCTATAATTTAACCGAGGAGCTTTTGCTGTGAACTTTGCGTTCTGCACCATCTGTCACTGCCTACTTTCCTGTTGCAGAAGATGCAAAACCCTTTTTTACTCTCCATGGATTTCCTAGAGATCTCTCACAGTCCTCCAACACCTCTTCATCTAAATAGTGCCTGCTAGTAGTTTTCACTAAAGTCACAGCTAGATATAAGTCAAATGCAAGCATAATCCCAAGACTTTCCCTTCTAAATTTCTAACACTGTGGTTTAGGGAAGAATTCAACCTTTCCATTCATATCACCTTGTACAACAAAGTAAGTATGAAAATCTGATATTTTTATTGACCTTGGCAGGTAGGGTAGGGTGAAATGCATGATTTTAAATGCTATCCATTGCTGTTGCTCTTTTATAAACAGCTCTGAATTATTGCAATCACTGTAAAAATGTAATGAAACACTAAGTAAATATATACATTCTGCTTCCTAGGACATTCAGATGGTTTTTAGTCCACAAACAAGCTCTACTTAAAAACTAAAAAGCCAACCAACCCACTAACAAACCCTACTTGGGAAATCAGTTCTGTCTTGCAAAGTCCTCTTTTCCAAAGAGTCCTATGGAGTTCTGTGTAGCATCGGACCTTACAGCCACAAAAGGGCAAGGCAAGAAATTCACACATTGCCCACAGAAATGCCAGGGCTTCCTCCTTCCTCTGACTCAAAGGGAGATGGAAGGCTGCAGAAGCAACAGAGCCAGGTAACCTGTTGTCTGTGACCTGTGGATGGGCTTGTGATATGTGAAGGCAATTCATTGGTGTTTTATGGGGATCTTATTAATTCTAGTTAGATTCTTTGGCTGGGGAAACGTTCTGGTTCCAGAAACCTTTTCAATGTTTGCATGGAGAGTAATCTGCAGAACAGAACTAGACCTCACACTGCACATCTGGCTTCATGATTTGGGAAGGACAACAACTCCTGACTGTTTCTTAAAGTGTTAATGGATATCTAAATCTCACATATCAGCGCAGCTTAATAATTTGATAGCTCTGATATATAGAGAAAGGATCTGACCTTTCAAAGCTCAGAGTGCATCCTTCAACAAGAAAATGTCTGGGAATTCAACATTTTTAGGATCCCACTGAAACAAAAACATTCTGATCTGTTTTGATGTAAAGTGTTGTTTACAGGTATGTCCTTGCCATGTCCCAAACTGTTTTTCTTGTGTTACTACAGAATTAGGGAGAAGTGAGAGAAAAGCCTAAAACATTTTTTTTCCCCCCCAAGAATCCACAGTCAGTACTTAAATTAACTTGAGGACTTCAGATCCTCAAGCAATAAACCAATATTTCTCCCTCTTCTTCTCAGGTTACAATTTAGAAGTTAAGCTATCAAAGATAAAATTAAAAATTCGTATTTGCTTAATTGCAAGATACTTTTATGTGTTGGTTTTTCTTTGCTTGCCTGAATTAAAAATATCTTTTTCAATGCAAACTTATTCAATTTGAAAATAAAATAAAAAAAATAGGTTTTCACAATGAACTTATTTTTTCTCTAAGAGAAATTACATCCTTAACGTCTAGTTGTCCCATATATACTCAAAACAAGTTCAGAAACAAAGTGACATGCAGTTAAATAAAAGAGAAGTTATATGCTTGAAATTGCCATTTGAAGACATTTTTTTATATCTATAGTGATACATGTCTTGAAGAAAAAAAAAAAAGAAAAAAAGAAACTTGATTTTATAATGGCATTCCATGAACTGGCACAACTGTAACCTTGTCTGTTACCCATCAGCCACTGAAAGCCCTGACAATATGTGCTAAACAAGACTATGACCAGTATTAAATCTCTGGTTATTCCAGCATCCCAAAGGAAAACTTAACATAATTTTTACATAAAAATGCAGTTTGCATATTTTACTTTACAAATCTTGTTTTTCATGTATGTTAAAATATGTTTAATCTAGAGCGTCAGCCTGTCTGTGCTGCCTTCAAAAACTCAAATTAACACTTGCCTTCATAGTGAGGCTATCTAGTATCACACTGTCAGTATCTGAAATTACTGCAGTAAAATTTGGAGTAACAGTCTTTCTTTTTCAAGGAAAATACTACAGGTTAATTGTCAGAGAAGAATAACTTCAGCCTCACTTGAGCATTCCTCAGTCTACAGTGTCTATAACTTCTGTACTTCCATCATTACATCCTGTCTTATCAATCATTGCTGCGGCTTTCTCCGTGGCATTTAGTCAGGTGTTGTGCCAGCTGCTTGAACACATATCATGGGAAAAAACTCCTGTTCTGTGGGAATCCCAGAAGTTATGGAAGCATGTAAATTACTTTCTGAATTAGGACCATATGTCAAACGTTTTTAGAGATGTACATACAATAGTAGTGAAGAATTCATACTTTTTTGAGCCTTTACAGATGCGTGCATGAAACAGTCTTTAAGAATTCTTGTTTTTTAAACATCAGGGAGATCTTGAACCATAAAATCATCCCTGTGAAACTAAGGCTTTTGGCAATAGTATTTCCCCTGTTTGTCAGGGGAAAAATAATCATCAAACTGCTTTGAAATTATATTACAGTAATTTTCAAATTATTCAAAATATTCCTAAAAGTAGACCTTTAAAATCAAATTTGAGTGAAGAGTTATTTTTATAGAGATCTAGCATACATTTCCAGATAACAGTACTAAAATTGCCGATTTAGCCTAAGGGTTAAAAATTTCTTCTATTGATGTATTTTCTGTTGCTCTTTCAGACATTAACTGACCCATGTTTTGCTTGGGAAATTGATATTCATAGTACACAACTCATGGAATTAATTAGAATAGTGAAACCTCTCCAGACATACTGAGTATTCTTGAGGTGAAAATACTCATAATACAGAGAACTACCTATTTAAAATTGAAAACAGACCAAAGCATTAAGCTGAGTACTTGCAGATTAGAAAAATAAGCAAACATAAATATATTAATAGCGCTACATGCATGTCCTGTATCACTCAAGAGTTATTAATACATTTTAAAAATGTTGTTTTCATCAAATTCACTAAAACTTTTGCATGAATACTAACTATGCCAATCCCACCCCCAGTTTAAGTCATCCCCAAACTATTTATGAATCTGTGATGAATTTGTAGGAAGGCATCAAATGGAAATAATGGAAAGAGGTGAGAAAAACGAGCTGTGGGAGGTGTAAGATAGCCATGAGATTTAAAACTGTGTCTCCCGTAGGAGAGATCACTGTGCATGTCTTGCAGAGTATGCTAACTACGAAAATAGTTTGTAAAAGGGAATCTCCTCTGATAGGTATTTTCTGAATCTGATGCTCCATTTTCTTCTTCTCTTTTTACCTTTTTTTTTTTTCCCCTTTGCTTGTTATTTTGCCTGCTTTTAGTGTTCAAGAAAATGCATTTTCTAAGGAACAATTTTGGAGAATCTTGTTTTAGTGGAGGAATAAGAATTCTAAGTGATTTTTTTTTATCTTTTTTTTTTTTTTTGATTGGAAGACAAATGAAAAATCCATGCTTGTGAAGTAAACATGATAGTTTCTAATTTCTTATTTTATATAGTTGTGCTCTTTCAGAGGCAAACAGGGGATGGATACAAACTGTGATTGATTTAGTCAGTATCAAGTGCCCAAGAATAAAGCTTGTAGTGCTGACTCTTCTCTAGGTGTGCAGATCACATAAAAACCATTACTACATTGCCCCATTTTTGTCACACTGAAGATTGCCATGGCCACAGCATATGAATGCTTCACAACTGCTAATTAATTTCTTTTCACAGGACTCTTGAGGTAGCACAGTTTCCTTGTCCTCATTTTCTAGAAATGGAACTGAAATACAGAGGAATTAGGTGCTTTGTTCAAGGTCACAAAGGAAGTTGGGACAAAACTTGGAATTGAGCCTAGCTCAAAAATTGTGCCTTAACTAATATATCACTTCCCTCCCCCTGAGGTATCTATGCAAAGGTAGTCACAACACAGCGCTTGGTGAATCAAAACTCCTCCACAAATAGCAAGCAAAATTTGAAAGTTTTATTTTTAGTAGGAGTACCACTACTTCCTAAGTAAAGGAGATATTCTAGAAGTGTTCTTCAGAAATATTTTGAAATTTCTGCCTGAAACAAATTAGACCTAAATGAAATCATAGAGGGGTTTTTTTTGTTGGTGGTGGTTTTTTGGTTTTATTTTTAGGATTACAGGATTAGGATTTAGGATATACTGCTATATTTTTGTTACTATTTTTATCATTAATGGTATGCTCTGGTCAAAGATTCTGAATCTCAATTCTTCAATTTTCTTCCTGAACCAGTTGTTCTATCTCATTTCAGTGTCTAGATACGCCATCGAAAAGTGTTTATCCCATTGAAAATTTACAAGCAGATTTGTAGCTGGTCTCTGCAAAGCCAAAAGATCTCAAAGTAGATTATCACAGGAAAATAAAAGTTTTTCGTTGTCTTTTCTTTAAATGTTTTATGTTTTGTACACATTAGTTAGATCCCATACTTTTGCACTGAAGTAAAAGAGGTGGGATACTCTAAAGGTATCATACTGCTTTTCAACAGTATCTAAAGTCTGAAACAACTGTATTATCAGCGAATAACTGGACTGAATGCATGCATCCACACTGAAGGTCCACTTGCAGTGGCTGGAGGTCTTCTATGTTATAACAATCTGGTTTCTAAACAGACAATCTGAAATTTGTGATTGAGAATTCTCACTTTACTGTAAAAATCAAGTACGATTAAATGAAGGGAAGTATTTTAATGTGTAAAATTATTAGTAAATGCACTGTAAAACTAGTAGCCTGGTCAGAATAACTTCTTGTGGGTTATCTAAAAAAATATGGCAAGTAATTTTTCCACCTTGCTCACTCAGTGTACCTCCTGATTTAAGCCACCACTACGGCAGCGGTAGGTTTAGAACTTTCTTACCATCCAGCTACTAACAAAGGCTCTAAAATTTGTGTATACTGTTATCAGTCATTTACACCTGTAAATTCCTGAGTCTGTACAATATTTTTTACTAAAACCACCCAGTTACTGAGAGTTTATCTGACATACTTCAAGAAAACTTCCGTCTGGTTTGTGCCACTACAGATAACTTGTGTCTTGCCCAAGGTCTTCTGAAAAGTGAAACAACCTTCAAAAATACATATTTGTGCTGGAACTTTGTTTTGTAAAAGATGATGAAGTAAAACTTCATGTTTTTAACCAATGAGTTCACATAGGGCCATTTTTTAATTAGTTACCTGAACCTTATTAGACCAATCTTTGTATTATGTAACATATTTGGCCCCAAATCCCCTCGTAGCCTGTTACTTTTCCTATTGATCAAGTGTTTCTCCACAGATTTGTACAGTAAATTCTGTGCACTGGAGCCATCTCTGTATTTTGGAGTAGATTGAAAGAGACAGGGCAGCCGCTGCAGGTCAGATCTGCTGGGAGATCTGCGTTGTCATAATAAGCCAGTTTCTCAGTAACTTACAGCAATGAAGTTCAGAGGCAGCCAGCTCTAGCAGCTGTTGAGCAGACTAAATATTGATTGGAAGGGAAAAATGAGGGAGATGGTGACCTTCTATTCAGAGCCTGACAAAAGTGTGGTCGGAATGATGCTCTTGCTAAAGCAGCGCCTTCCTAGTTATCCTGCATAGGAGCAGGAGGCTGCTGTGCTTCCTTCCTGCCTCAGATCTTCCATTGCTGACTTCTGACATCAAGTCATTAACTTTGTTAGCCTTGCTCCTCCCTTGGAGTTTCCTAAAGGAAAGAAAGAAATTCTTCTCCACTTGAGCCTCATCAAAGTCATGAGAGTCATTTGTCGTGAAAATGAAACTCCCTCAAGCCTACCTGTTTTTTCAGCAATTAATGGGGGAAGTATTTACCATTCAAAAGGCTTTTGCTGTTTGGATTTCCTCCAGTTCAGAATCAGCTCTATCAAATTGGCCAGTGCAATTTATTATCTCCTCAGGGACATTCAGCTGTCCCAGCTAACCTTTCCCAGAATAGATCCAGCTGTGTCCTTCTGGACGAAATCTTTCCACTCCCCCAAAAATGCAGTCATTGTAAGGATGTCCTCGACAGAGCTATTAAAGATACCCTTAGGCCCAGCTCTGCATTAATGACCTATAGCTCATGACTTCCATTTCAGCTGTATATATTTTGATGTGAGGGTTAAGAAGGATAGCATAGGTTAAAGTATAGCAGCAAGATCTCCAGGGAAACAAAAGTGCAATTATTCTGTAAATGGCAATTCAGAATTAATGGTCCAAGAAAATGACTTTGCAGAGAAGTTCAGCTCCCATGATTTTATTTGGAATTGACAGCAGTTGGAAGACAGTCCATTACATGACAACAATGCCTCGCATTTTTCTTAACATGTTTAATCTAGAGATCCTGAAATTTTTCTATGTCTTGTCACAGTTTTCTAAATGCTGGCAGTGAGAAATATGGAAATGAGTTTATTCTACTTGCTCAGAGTGATGTGTTCAGCTGGTGGCTACTAGATGAAATTGGAAGAGAGGCATCCTAGTTCCTTGGTGTAAAACGAGGTACTTCACTGATTGTGCTTTGAGCATCAGTGGTGAAAAATTAAATTTATGATAGAAGTCTGTGTTTTCAGGAAGTGCATTTTGCTTTAAATCATGTAGAAGTTCTGTGTGGAAATATATACAAGAGACAAAATAACCTCATTGAAAGAATATATTAGAAAACATGACAGGAAGGGAAATTTATTTACCCAAGGCATAAGAATGGTCTTACCTAATAGAAATATTTATGTAATATTTAATGTAATTTTGCATATTGCATGTAGATATCCTCATTAAGTGAACATCTTAAAGATAAACACGGGGGGAAAGCCTACATTAAATTATTACTGTCCAGTTTAAAAAGTCAAAGAAACTCTTAAGTCTAACAGATTATTGTGTTAAAAACTAAAAGAGTAAAAAAATAAAAGAAATATTCCTTACTGGGCTGCTGGAGTGGAGGGCTGGTTTTCCATTGACAGAAGCGTTAGCATTTCAGCCTGTTTAAAAACACAATCAGGTGAGCAGTGTAGCTCACAGCGATTAATCTATTTCAGGTGTATTTTATCAGTCAGGCTACAGCCTAAATTAGGCTTGTTACTTATCAGGCTTTTCTTCAGAAACTTGTATCATGTTGTTTTATGGCCACGATTTTAATGCTGCCTCCGTGACTATATTTGTTGTGTGAACACTTAGGCTTTTCTGTTTGTTTTTAAAGAATTGAAAAGCAAATGTGGGTATGCTCAAAATCTGTTGCTGCTTTGGCTTTATTCTTCCTTAGAAGGGAATGTCTTTATTCTTGGATGTTTGTTTTTCAGGATAATCCTTTTCAGTGATCTCTATAATTTTATGAGGCACTGTAAGTAGATGTGTTACTGGTGAAGACAGAAAAACTCACACTAGAACAGTTTATCCTTTTGATTGTTCAAATCTTAGGTGGGAAATTTGATGTTGGCTTATTTTGACCGCAGTTTTACCAAAACACCACCAATAAATGGTTACATATACTTTCTGTGAAGGGTGTTAGAACTTTTGCTTAATGGTGATGGCTTTCTAAATCTCTGCATGAATGTTGGTAAGCATGTAGACCCATGTGTATAAACTTTCCTTTAAAGTTTGGTTTGGATTTAAAAATCAATTTCAGCCTAGAGAGAGGGAGAAAGCTATCAAAGAGATAATATTTTAAATTCTTGATCTGTGATCTTTGTTATTTATTATTTTAATAATTTTGTATGAAAAATGTACTCATTTTTCCCAGATTGTGTAAGGAAATGCTCTCTTTTAGAAGCTGATGTACTTTAGCAGATCTGTGTCTTCTGTTTTCTTTATTTAACAGTTGGTTTAGTAATTACCTTTGGTGATTATTAAGATGGTGTCTTGCCCCAACTAGGATTTCTTTCTGCTTTGCTAAGTAAATCATTAATTTTATAGGTGCTAACACCACAGACCACATTTATGTAAATGTAACCAAGCTGCACCTACATTTACATCTGTTCTTTTATCTGAACAGCTATTCCTATACTTTGTTTTATTTCCTCTACTTTTTTTTTTTAAATGCTTTGTTGGATGCTTAGAAATTTTTCAAAAATAAGATAATCTGAGACTATTGTGGGCCTGATCTTAAGTGGAGTGCATTCAATTCAAAAGGCTTTTGTGAAGCACTCGAAAGCCTCAGCAGCTCATATGTTAAGTAGCTCATAGATTCTGACTAACTTTTAATAGCTTATAAGCATCTAAGTATGGATACCTGTGTAACTTCCTGGGTACATGAAGAGAAGCTTAGGCTATTTTGGGATGCAGTTACAATGCAAATAAAGGTTGAAGATGCATGAAAGAGTTCTAAGAGCTCAAAATGTAATGAAAGGCCTCTAGCAATGAGATACAAAGGTAGAAGAGCTGCTTTCCAAGAAATTCTTTAATGTTAGTTGTATACAGAGAATGCAGGGACACCAGTGAGTTGCAGAGAAGGGGGCTGCAGCATTGAAAAAATTCTTAATAATGCTGCCATCTGTTTGGTAAGCCTATGAGATGACTTTATCTAGACAGCATTTCAAATGTACTTTAATTCTAACTAAAGGAACCTCATCTCAGGTTGGGAAAGCAATAAAGAGTGCAATCATCTCACCTAATCTTATGATTCCTATGAACTAGCAGCTGTGTTCCACGCTGCCTGGAGGAACTTGCACTACAGATTCTGATAAATCCCCCACAAAGTGCAGTTGCCAATATTTCTCCAGAAATCCAGATGATATAGAACCTTCATCAAAGTTTCTACACCAGAAAGTCCTGAAACTGCAAATTATGTGCCATTTATCTTGAAAAATATAGAAACTCATATATTTGAGCTTATATTTCTAAAATAATAATAAGAGAAGGTTAATGATTATATATACATATATTATAAAGATCCCATTCATTTCTTTAATAATGAAAATAATTCTCAAAAAATGCTGGAAAAAAAGAAAAAAAAACTTTTGATGAATAAAAGTTTAAATTTAGCTTAATAGTGGATATTTTGAATTTATATTTAAATATAGTACTAATTTTACGATATTGTAAAAAGTAGACTGTGTTCAAATGCTCATTGTATCTTTAATTATAACAGTCTTTCAGATATTAATGGCTGAAGATGGAATTTTTAGTGAATAATACCCCATGAGAATGTCATATCTGAGTTAGGGGATGATTACATGCAAGTTATATTTTTATAGTAAAAAAATTTTAATACACAATAGAAAATTCTAACATTTACAGTACTAAACCACAAACTCTTTACTAAAATACGACCCAAGGAAAATAATAGACCTTTTACATCTGAAGTACTTTTGATCTTAATTGCATTTCACTGGGAATTGTGTGGGAAATGGAATCCTGAAGTGACAGCCACTTCACTCACCATCTAGGTAACAATCACCTATCTCCTTCAACAATGAATCTCTGGAATTTGATATTTTATATGGGAAGCCACACTAAATGTCATTTCTCAAATGGATGAAATACATAAGCACCACTGAGAATATAATAATTTTCCTAGTGGCATATCATATATCAGTGTTTATAAAATTACTGTAATTTAAAAAGAAAACTGATGAGGCTAAATACATAGGATGTACATGATGGATATGTATGAAAACAGATTTTCCAAGGACCTATCATAAAGAACTTGATTTTTGTTGAGATCGAGAGTAATATTTGTTAGTCTTTCCAACAATATCTGTTTTAACTTTTCCTTCAGGTGTAGCCTCACTACCTTGTCAACCTACTTTTTAAATGGAAAGAAATTCCCACAATGATTTTAAGCTTTGATTTCAGAATTTTTAGGCACTCTGCATGTTCCTGTGTGCTATAAATCTTTCAGTTTTGCTGAGTAACCTTCTTCCTCTTGTTTCCCTTTTAAAATCAAACATATTGATTACTAATTTGTTTTAATTTATTATTTGATTTAAATAATTTCACATGAGAATTAAATCATGATAACTTGGACCAGATTTCTCTTCTGTCACAAAATCTTTAATGAAGTTGTTGTTATTTAGGGAAGCTAAGGGCTGTCACAGATGGTGCTATTTGCCCTGCTTCTGAGGCATTTTGCCTGCCTTCCTGGATACTTTTTAGTCCATTTCTGGGCTAACTACTTGTTCAGTGTGATTTTCAGTATGCACTAGAAATCCTTCTGTGCAGAGACAAAATCAGTCAAAAGTTTCTAAGAATGCTTTCAAGGTCTGTCAGAGCCTTTGCTTTGAAATAGTGTAATCATGAAATACGGGGAAGCTTTATGGAGGGTGGAACATGAGGAAGACCTCATGCCAAGAAGGGTGATGCTAGGTGAGTATAGGTACTTTTTATACATAGTGGCCACCAGAACCTGGAGCCAGTGCAATGTTATTGCTTTCTATTTTAAAATTTACTTTCTATATTCTACTTAAATATCATTTTAGACACCAAAAATAGTCTTTAAATATCAGCCAGTTCATTGGACATGTATTTATTGTTAGCCCTGGATGTTTCTATATATGAAGGCCCCTATATTGTAGCTGATATAATTGGTTGCTGCTGTTCTAATTGGCAAAATTAAGTTTGTTGAGACAGTTTTATTTTGCTTAATTTTCTGAGTGCATCAATGTGAGCCAACATTTTTTCTTTGTGTAGGAATTATAGGAGGACACAACAAAGAAAGGGTACCACTAGGGTATATATTAATCACACAGACATAGCAACAGTATCATATATTGCAAATGCAATAAATTCTGTTTTCTGTGAGTCGTGATCAGAAACTTACAGAGGGTTAATGCTGGTTTCTAACTTATGTAGGCAGGACAGGAGTGGTCTTACACTACTGGGGAGTACTAATGTTGTATGCTTTTCTAGGAAGTAGTGTATGAAGAGAGATTAATGCAGATCAGAGAACTGAGAGTGCTGCAATATAAATTGCAGTCTTGTGGCTATTTCTGTAGAAGCAGGTGTGTGTACTTCTGCACACAGGTAGCAACCCTTGAACAGCACGATGTGGGGAAGAGAATTGAGAGTATTCCCTGTGGTCTGCAAAACTGTAAAGTAGTCCACAGGCAGTCTGAAGAGATCAGCTACGACCTGTTAAATCAGACATTGCTATACTAGCATATCATGTGAGGAAGAATGTTAAATAAGAGCTTGGTAGCTACTGTGTACAATACTCTTGATATCCACCTGCTGTTGGCTGCATTTCACTTTCTCTCAGTGTCCATCTGCCTTTTCTATTTTCCTTCTAGTTTGTGATGTACGTCATTGCTCTTTTCTGTGATGTCAACAGGCCTTGTTGTTCATGTAAACAACTGTGGACTCTTAAAAGGCTGTTCCTTGTGAGTCATGAGTATATAGGGCATCTAGGATTTTATTGGAATCTTTCATTCTGTTTGTGGGTACCAAATGCTCCTTTAGGCATCAGTACTATTGTCAGGAGAGAAATTTATCGAAATTTTGTGCCAGGAAGAGGGTCTAAAAGAAAGAACGGCAATTTGAGCTGGTGGTACACATATCCAGGTACCTACCTAGAGTAAAGGTACTATTGCTTTTAGAAAACAGGAATACCAAACTGAGATGGAAAAAAATCAAAATCCATCATTATTCTTCAGATATAAGGCTATCATGATAGGTGTTTCTCTTGGGGACCACTAGAACCTATGAATCCTTTTTACATTGACCGTGTCTCAAAAAGTGTCTGAGCACTTCTGGAGTTTCTGATTGGGAGTTCAGTTTTATGACACCTTTTTATGTGCAAAACACACCTTTATTTCAGAATATGAGTACATTTTGAACTGACAGATTCCTATAGTCAGATTGCAGTGCAAGTATCACAGAGACTACATTGCTATTAGTTGGGGTTTCTTTTTGTTGTTAGTGCATTTGAGAGACTAATTCAAAGTAGCCAGCACAGTAAGAGAAAACGTATATGAGAGACTTCTCAAGCAATAAAGACTAAAAGTGTAAAATCAGCCAAAGAGTAGTTTGAATTCAATATCTTTAAAAAATAACTTTGTCTTGGAAAGAAATATTATATATTAACTTGTAAAAGAAATTTCAGTAAGTTCACCATGTTTGACTGTGTACTGCAAAATAGCAACTAAATAATAATTTAGGGTTATAATAAATGCACTAAAAAATACACTCTAATTTAAGAACTTAAATCTTTAAAAGATATATGAATTTTGAATCTTGTAATATATGTGCTACATATTAATGCTTATTTTACAGCTAGAAAAGCAGAGACGTGAATCTTGCCTCCCAGTATCATTTGTACTTTCACTTTGGGGAAATAGGTAATATGATTTCAGGCTAAAGAATTGCCACTTCAAGGAACAACAAATTTGCATATGTAAGTTCAAGAAAGCAGCTGTGGATGTGTACTTTTTCCCCAGTGTTAATATTTAAACTGTAATGGTCCTATATTAGTCTTATAGTTTTTCATGTAAAAGGAGAATTATCAAATTGATTTTTCTCTCTGAAACTGTAACAAATATACATAAAAAAATGTAATTGATTTATATGCGATATTCACTCATTAGCACCTAATAAAATTCAGTATATTTTAGCAATTTGTTGCCAATTCTTGTGATTTTTTATCTCACAGCAGATCATTTACCGGAACGCTACAGATCCTAGACTCATGCAAATTTGTCAGACTTTCAGATTTTATTAGAAAAACCCAACAACTTGTTGAATACCACAGGACCCCTCCAAGTAGCAACCCTAAATTGCAATTAAAAGGACCCCTTTTTTTTATACTAACTTTTTTTTACTGATGATTTTTCTTTTTTAAAAGTACTATAATTGCAAATTTATCTTTTTTTTTTTCTCATGAGTGATGTCAAATCTTTGCCACATTGCTAATGAGAGCCTGTTGTTTTCCTTATCTAACTTTAGCTCAGTATAAATTGGTATTTAAATGTTTCAGCTCGGAGAACTCAAAAGTTCATTCTTCAATTTTTTTATAATTATTTTTCTTCTTTATAAGTGCATCTCAGTACACTTTTGGTTGCTTTGCATGACTTTTCTATCAGAACAAATATTAGGTTAATGAATAATGTTCTGGGTCCTTATGTTTGGTGAAAATTTCCCTTCTTGGATATTAATATTCCAATCGTGAATTGTATTTTATGAGGAAAACACGTTCTAAGAACTATGCTGTTGATTGTACACAGAAAACAAATCAACCATAATTAAATGTCATGTTAAGTTTCCGTGAAATGTCAGTGGGGAGTCACAAATGCACTTTAAAATACTTTGAAAACAAAAATTGCCTTATATTCCCAGGTTTAAATTATGTTATCAACAGTCAGATCTTGATCTTCATTTCAATCTGCTTCCTAAGTAATGAATGGAATTTGCTGTGAAGAGTGCTACCAATTGAAAAACAGTCTGCATGTTTTAATCCGAGATGCAGCCATTTGCACTCGTTCCTGAAAGCTTGTTTTTGGTATAATTCTTCGTTTTGACCTTCCATAATAATGTTGTTTTTCATACTCTATTCTGCATTAAAAATCTGCTTTCTCAGGACTGACTGTGTATTCTGGAGAAGCAAGGGCGCAGTGAATGTTTCGAGATCTGAGGTGGAGGTTCTTGGGGAGTGCTGGGGTTCCTCATCAGCCACCACAGGGAAGGCTGGCTGGCTATCATAAAATGTGAACATTGCATGAGGTCAGATTGTGAGCTTGCTTTCCCTCAGTAGTGTGTTATGTGCCATGGACACTCTTCCTGTTCTTCTTCTCAAATTGCTGACAAAGAGAAATCCTACAGCCTTTCCTAAAACCAAGTTCTGTTAAGCTGTTTAGGGATGACCAGAAGGAAAAAACATCTGCTTGAACTGTCTTGCTTAATTTTCTTCCCTTCAGAAGGAGGCAAAGATGCTGACCAAGGATATTCTGAGTCCTAAACCAGATATTTTTATCAGGGTTTTTTCCACGGCTTATGAACTTCACAAGCAGCCACACAAAAGTATTTTAAGTATTTATATATGGAAAATAATGGTTTCAATGTATGATTTGCAATTTCATTTATTTTAAAATTGAAGGGAATAATTACATTGTCAAAGTGGTTTGCATGCCTAATAAAAAATAAAAAGTAAAGAAAAAAATTAACATTTGGTTTGAATTTTTAATCTCGTGCAAAGACCATCAATCTCATTAAGACAATAGCTGTTTCTGTTGATGTTTGTTTCTTTTTTCAGTCTGGATTTTTAACATATTTGACTGTCTCCATTTTTTCATGTTTGTATCCACATAGTTTATGGTAATAATGATAACAAATGTAAGGCATTATTAGGGTGATCACTGGGAAATTAATGCAATGTGTATGGAAGGGCAAAAAGGAGGTGGATGGAAAAAATTTTGGACTGTGACAGAAACTCGAATTTTTAAATTTGTTCTTTGCATTGTAGAAATATCTCTGTGGAGCACATGCCTTTGCCATCTATGTAACCACAGCCAGTCTTATTGCTATATTCTTTGTTTGAACCCAGAGCCAAGGCTGGTGTTCCACTGACAGCAGTATATTTGTTGCCACTTATCACACCTTTATTTTGTTGTCTTTTGAATAACAAAAGGTAGAGAAATCTTGGGAGATGTGTGAATGGATGAGCTAGAGAGTTGCAACAAGACAGGCTAGATCTGGTTTGCATTCAGCAAAATCTGAACTCTTCTGCAGTTACATTTATTGTACTATTGGTCCGTCTGATTTTTTTGGATGAGGGAGAAAAAGTGAATCTGGATATAGCAAGTTCTCTGACAGTATTGTATAAATGTTCATGAAGCTTCTAACTGTTCTAACTGCTTCTAACTTAATACTAACTGCTGTGGCTTCTAGGACACAAAAACTGTATTTTGGAAGGAAATTCTTGGTTTAGAAGTAGGCATCCACAGCCACATCTGCTGAGGTTTTGCATCTCCTCAGGAGTTTGCATGATAGGCTTTCAACATTGAGCAATTTGCAAGCAAGTAATTTGGCATATTTAAACATATATAAGCATTTCTGTTCTTGGCACAAATGTGTTGCCATTGGTGTGCAGAGCTGTTCAACCTGTTTGCATTTTTACAGCTCATGTCTCAGTAAGTTTCAGCTGTTTTATTACACTAATGGGACTTGAGTACAATTCAGATACTTCAGTGTCATTTCCAGTACTTGTTTTTCTAGTACTTTTTTTCCCCTAGTACTTTTTAGACAGATTTGCCACCTATTAACACAAAAAGTGCCAAAAGGGTTGAGAGGAAAGATGGTCAGAAGAAGTCTTTGTAATTTATATATATATAAAGATGTTCTGCACTTGAAGAGCTGTCCTATGAGACTATGAGACACTGCCTGCTAAATACACATTTAATGAAGAAAATCCTCCCCCTTCTCTTGGTCTGGCTCAGTTCCTAGGTGTTGGCCAGCTCCAAGTTACCTGATGACTTTGGGATGGACTGACAAACTCAGACAGTGGTCGTCACTCTCCTGAATTTTGCTGGTGACATTGTGAGTTGTATTCCTTGCATGAAACATAAATCAGAACTTTACAAAATATAGATGAAAAGCTCTGATTGTACATTAAGTCTTACTATATACACGAATGTCCTTAAAAGCGTCTCTTTGCTCTCATATTTCTTATATTAACTGCTTTGTTAACAATGCACTTATATCCAAGGCTCTTGGGAAAAGGTGGCTGTAGTTAACTGAGAGAAAACTGGGAAGTTACAGACATTCTAGCAGGGGTTGTAATTACATTATATGGTGAAACATCATTGCTGCTCACTTTTGATGGAAGGTGTTTGGCAGCTCAAAGCCCGTTCCGCAGTTATTCCCCACACCCACAATCTGCAGCCCTAAGCACATGCTGAGGGGGATGGAATGGATGAGGGAACAGAGTGGGGACCCTGTTAGCAGGCTCTGTAGAAATCCTTGCAGGGAGGGCACTTATGGTACCTTGTAGCTGATAAAGAGCAAAGCAGCTGTCCTCTAAGCTGAGCTGCCTGCCAATCCAGCAGGCAGCGGGCTCCCCACAAAGGGACACTGAGACTGGCCTGACACAAGGCTCTCGGCTTCCCTGGGGCACTGACAGAAAAAACAATAAAGATGTGAGGAAATCTTCCTTTTTTCACTCTCTGAAAGAAGACATTATTTGTAGTTTTATGCACATTAGCTATGTGTGCAGGATCTTCCTACAATATGTTCAAAAGCTGTTCTAACTTTTTCCTAACCAGGTATTTGAAGAACTATTGCATCAGGGATGCAAAATTTAGAAAGTAAGATGCTTTTGTCAAGCAGATTGTTTCTCAGCTAGTTTGCTGATGTAGCAATATATAGATTCACAACTTACACATTGAGCCACTACTTACATTGCATTTTATTAAATTGCATTATTGAGTATTTTGATATTTGTTTCTCACTGTGCAAACAATTTTGTATTGACACCCTGTCTGCTTTGTAAAAATCATCAACACTAAAGCTGGAGTGTTGTCAGCTTCTGTCAGAAAGGAGTGAGTGGAACATTTTCATCTATTTTCATGTATACTGTTAAGAAGCAACTTCTTTTGTATTGTCTAGTGTATGTCTTCTATGTTTCCACTAAATGTAATGAAAATTGCAATTGATGTTAAACTGCAAAATAGAAAATTCAACCATTATGAACACCTGATAAGGAAGAATAAAAAATTTCAGAACTAATATTGTGAAACAGGCCTTGGATAAGAAATTATTGCTCTGTTAGGAAACCAGCACTGATATAGAAGATTATTTGTATAGAATCTATTAAGTTAAAATTATTAACAGAAAAAAAACACCCAACAAAACCCACAGTTAAAAGAAACTGTATTTACAAGAATATACTTTCAAGTGAAATGGGAAGAAATGTGCAGGTCAAAACCCCCTCACTGCCTGTAAAAAATGAGATGCAATGTAATGATAATTTTTGCCACCAGAGAGCTCTTATTGCATTGTACTAACAATGCTATTCAAATATTTATTCATGGCCCTCATAATTGATTCTCATGAAGTGAAAATACCTTCATATTTATATTCTCTCCTGTTCTTTGTTCCCTGCTTTACTTGTAATTCCCACAGGGTTATTTCCTGTCATCAAATTGCACTAAGGAAAAAAAAAAAAAAGTCTGCATAGCTGACTGCATAGCCAGAAATAGCATTTCTGAAAATCACAGAAATGAATTGCTTACAGAAACTAGTTTAGCTTACCAACCTTTTTTACATAATACAGTTTTAAAGCCCTATGTATCTTCCCATCATATATTGTCAAAAGGTCCAAAAATGTGAAAATTGCAATAGATTTAATGTATGTGTTACCTGGGAAGAAGAGGCAGCCAAACTTGGGAAGAACTGATGAAGAAGGAGGTTCCTGAACAAAAGAAGGAAATGTTTTTTCAGGATTTGGAGTTTGACTCCAAGTCAACATTAGTGATGCATATTTAAACTGTTTATCCACAGATCTGCTTTCTTCTAGGGCTTCATATATGATTTTCATATATCACAAGACTGAGCAACCAAATTTTTTTAGTAGTTTGCACCTTTAAAAAGTAAACCATGTTGCCTATATATTTGTTTTCATATTTGTGACATTCACATTCCTGCTTTAAGTTTCTGGAAGCATGATGTAAGGTTTCCTGTCTGGTAGGGAAGAAAAAGTTATTTTTTGTTGTCTGAAGTTCAGTGGACTTTATAGGCAGCCCTCTGATGGACTAACATTAACCTTTTCTTCTGCTGTTAGCATTTGGATTTGTACTTATCCAGTATTTCAATATCAGCCTATGTGTTTTCTATAACGATTCTACTTCACCTTTCACCTTGTATATATCATATACAGACTGGGTGTGAAAAATGACAAAACAGGAAAAGCATCACTTTACAGCTGGTTTTGCACAAGCGCAGGTATTTGCCAAGGTTAAGAAGCATTAGATCAGGCCTCTTAGGAAAGGCTTTTTAATCTTCCCAACTAACAATTTTTAGGCTATTATCACACATGCAACTTAAATTGCTACATTTTAATTTATTATAAGCAGCATAATAAAATATAACTGTATTTTCCCTTTTTAACCTATTCTTCTGTTTGTCCCTGTTTGTTTGTGCATCCCCATGTCCTATGTAATACTGGACTCATCACACTTTTGAACAACTCCAGACACCTAATGATTAATATGAATTTTTTAGACCAAATTTTTTAGGTTTCAAATGCAGTTACTGATAAAACCAAATTAATCAGTGGCAGATCCATACTCCTGTGTTAATGTGGCTGGCACAGTTTCTGCCAATTACGCTTCAAAGGTATTATATCTGTTTGATCAGTTTGACAGCTTATCTGAGAAAAAAAAATCATAAATATCTAGCCTGAGTATTCTTCTTATATGAAATCTATGATGAAAAATCTTTTCTGATAACTTTAGTAATTTTGATAAAAGAACTAATAAGACAAGCAAATTAGGATATTCAGGGTATTCTCCACAAAACAAAATGCTTGCTCTCAAATCTTTGGGTAAGGAAGGAGTGGGATTTCTAGAAGTTCCTTCCTCCCTCATGGGAACCCCCTTCCCAGAGCTTCCTTACTTTTGAAACCCTCCATTCCTATCAGTCCCTCAAATGTTAACCTTAAATCTTCTAAGTTATACCCTGGGCACACCTGGACACCCGACAGTTCTAAACTCCATTCCTCTTGTGTCCTAACCAAGATTCTGAAACTAGTGATGGGATTTGTCCAGTCACAGTAAACACCAAGACATGAGTTCAAATTACAAGGAGTCAATGGAAAGACATAGGTACAGGGAGGATGAATGATTAATTCAGGCCTCCACATGTACCTTTTTGAGAACACAATAGGTGACATAATCCTGCCCTACCTCTCAATCTTGCAGACCATCCTCTCCTGCCTCCTTCCCGTGGTTTTCATCCCTTCCCATAGTAGGCATGCACAGGGAGAGGTGATACAGAGGCTAAATATACCACCCGTGGTTGGAAGGAGCTTTCCCCACGTCCCAAAACTCTGTCTCTGTGTGGGTTGTGACATCCCTCAGAACTGACAGTGTATTTCCCAGTTGATTGCCATTTCTTTGAAGTCTGCATTAATTGTAGAATAAGCTAGCTAAACTATCAAGGAGGCTGGATTTGATTTTATATTCCTGAAAAATCTCCATGAATCATGTGGACATATGCTGTAGTTATTTAAGAAACAGGTAGTATATACTTGTCCTCTCTTTTCCTTAATTCTAATGTCTAGCAAGATTTTGCACATGGGACTTGCAGTAACCCACTCATGGATTACTTGACGCTTAAGGTGATTTGTCAGTTGCATTTATCCTCTTTGAATTGAGATGAGCTGCTTGACTTTTACATTTTCACTTCTGCTACCGGGATGAGTTTGATAGAAGTTACAAAATTACATTCCAGATGCTATGAAATGGTGGTGTTGTGCTGTGTGGTGCTATGGTATACGGTGATGTTTAACCCCAGAGACTGTAGCTAGAAATCCTCCTCACAGTGACTGCACTCTTGGTACTCTATAAACCATATTTACTATTAGTACATGAAATAAAATATTTTATATGAGACGTTTCTTTTTTTATCATGCTTCCTATCATACCCATGAACTGCATGTGAGAAAGAACTTCAGTGAAATGCTTCTGTCATAGGTATTTAATTTATCTCTGCTTGTGTCCACAGAGCAATAAGGACTGTCAGGCAAGGTCTGCTGGGCTGACAGCAGTTTCATTGTCTTGGTGAGGACTTAACTACTTGGCTATCCATAGGAGTGACATGTTGTGTAGTAACTCTAGCACTGACAGGTTCAAGGCTGTCATCTTTCTCCAGGGTTGTGTCTGCTTATGTGGTTGGTGTCGTACAGAGGATTCTGCAGTTCCCCCAAACCACAGTCTGAAATGATGATATTTCAACCTGTGGCTAAATCAAGAGCAGCCCTTCAGGCATCAGCAGCTCAGCTCCTCTTCACTGGCAGCGTGGCTGGAGAGACAGCCCAGTGCAGGCTGCAGTTCTGAAATGCTGGGCTGCCTCAGGGTACATGGAGGTCTGTGGCACAAGCCACAGTGCAGCAGCTGTGCTGCAAACAATTCCCACATCGCCTCCAAGCTGGGAGTCAGAGACAGTCACACTTGAGGCTGCAGCTGAGACTAGTCTTGCAACCACTATTTATACATCATAAATGCAGCGGGAAGTATTTGAGGATGGGTTGCAAATGGCAAAATTAGCATCAGTTGTCTGAAAGCTTGGTTTTCAATTGCAATAAATGCAAAATTATTTCTCTCTAGTTCAAAAAAGTAGGAAAAGTAAAAATTTTAAAAAATGGGACAGATGAGACAAATTCTGAGCAGGATTTCATAGTCTAAGGAAAAACGATAACTTGCCATTCAGATAATTTTAAAATTCATAAAGTAGTTTCCATTAATGGCTAATTTTTCACAGTAAATGAATTCACAACACATTTCCAATTGATGGTGTATTTCTGCAAATAAAAGTTAAAAATCTGATTGATATTATAATAATTAAAAAAATTATTTCTCTAGTAAGATCCTTAATTAGGTGGGAATGTCTAATTCTATTTAATGCATTATCCATGGAAATCTTTAATATTTCTTAATTTCAAAAGTATTTCTTCAAGTACTGAAAGAAATGTTTTACCAAACACTTTTGCTGACAGTCCAGTTCTTGAATCCTTTTTCATCTGTTCAGTCAAAGCTTGGACTTGATGGTCTCAGAGGTTTTTTCCAGCCTAATTGACTTTTTGATTCTGTATCACAGATAAATTAGGGAAATAATTGTGACATATTGGGTAGGTGCAGAAGTTTGGTTTGAGATATTGTTCTGACTAATGCTTAATTAATTGTGAGAGATCCTGGGGAAAAAAAAATCCTCTTGTACTATTTAATTCATATCAGTGACATGTATTTCATAAATTCACTTCTGTTCAAGAAAAGAGCAGTTACAAAGCTAGTTGAAAGGGAAGAAAATATTTTCAAAGGTATTCTGTTTTTTACTTCAGATACTGCCCTCCTCTGATAGCAGTGTAGTGACCTGGGAAGACTTTTATCTGACTGATGTTTTCATTTAAATATTGAAATATGGGAGAGTTAAAGAAGTCACGTTATCATAAAGAATGTTTCAGACTTTATTGAAATTATTTCTGCAAAACTGAGGGAGGAAGTCTCAAAGATCTTTTTGAGATAACTCAGTTGTCCTCAGTGGATTCAGCAGGTGTCACAGCGCTACTGACCAGGAAAAGATAGAGGCATTGGTGGTTGCTGCGCCTTGGGAGGCACTGCTCAGGGCCACAGGGTTACTCTGAGCTGCTGCTCCTGTAAGCATGGCCAGCAGGTTCGTGTCCTGTGAGCCAACAGATCAGGATCAGCCTTGTGCCCCTAAAAACCACCCCCAACAGGCCCTCTGCTACGGGCAGGCTGCAGGGAGCCTGCTGAACAGAAGGAAGCCCTCTCACAGAGAAGTCTGTTTTGCAGGAAGCCTTGGAAATCTGAATTGTTCCCTCTCTCTTATTCCTTGTTTCTGCCTGCTTGATGTTTTGGTGTGGTAAATCTGTCGCCATTTCCTAAATCCCCAGTTTATTTCAATGTATTACTTTATTACATTGAAATACTTTATACTTGATCGGGTGTAACCCTCTTTTTTCTAGCTTCAAAACGAGTTCCGAGCAGCAGCTAAAATACACGGGTGTCAGTTTCTTATTGTGTGCAATGTCACATAGCTGTAAAAACAATTCACAAATACACACAAGGGAAATACATTTTCTAAGGGATGAACAAATGATTGTGAAGAACACAAAAATTGAAAAATAACAGTATTTTTGAGGACTTCATTAACTCAGACATGAGTCTGAACAATCAATAGAACAAAAAGAAAAGGAACTTTAGACTGTCACATTTGTTATAATCTATAATGTCATCTAAAAATAGGGAATAAAGTTGTTTAAAACAGTCATCGTGAAATGCTATGGTGTCATTTCTCAAGTCAGTCTGTTGACAGAAAATTGCTCCCTAACCTGCAAATTCCCAGATTGTGAGTAGTCTCTGAGTGATTTCTAAATAATGGACCTGGTGAATATATA
This sequence comes from Parus major, assembly GCF_001522545.3. Classification (NCBI taxonomy): domain Eukaryota; kingdom Metazoa; phylum Chordata; class Aves; order Passeriformes; family Paridae; genus Parus; species Parus major. The sequence goes on from NC_031768.1 coordinate 34,861,107, forward strand.
TTTGCACCCATAAACTGGATTGCTGCCGAATTAATTTTAACCCTTAGAATTCAGGATTTAAATTCAATTCTACGTTTCAAGATAATAATCTTCAGGATAGAAACTATAGAAAAATGAAATTATTTTCAAGTGTTGATTGAGTGAAAAAGAAATTATTTTGAAAATTAGGTATACTCAGGATGTGGAGCAAAACTGTGATAGCAACTGATGCAAATATAAGCGAGGAGCAAAGGTAAACCTACTAAGAAGCTTCACAAAACATGATATAGTTGTTATAGAGCAAAGCTAGGAGAAGAAAGATATTAAATATTCATTCCAAGTCCTTCTATAATGGTGAGTAGTTCTGCACAGTGCAAACTTGTTCCATAGTCAGAAATACTTGTTAACTATCACATCTGTCCCACAGAATGCTTTAACTGAGTTGCTTTGCTTTCAAATGATAAAAATTAAGGTTTGAGTCCACCAAAGTGTTCACAACCCTCACATGTATTTTTTCTTTTAAATCACTGCTTTACTTTCTTATGCAGTGCTGTGTTCCTGCCCCAGCCATGCCAAGATTCAGCCTCAGGAAACAGAAGAATATTTAGTTAGGCAAAAAAAAATTGTGGTGTTCAAATCAGCACCATAAAGTTTTTCAGGACTGGAGAAACTACACAACTCTATTACATTCTCTATTCATTTTTATCAACAAATAACTTTTTATTTGGATGTATGAATCATTGTTAATGATAACAGAAACAAATGAGCTGGATTCCCCAAATTAACTATGGATATTTTTGTTGTTCTTGTTTGTTCTAATGTAATCTTAATTAGATTAAAATTTAGATGTGGTGATTTCTCTGGCTACAGAGAGTAAAAATGTGCAATTAAGTGCATGTAAATTGTACCAGGAGAACTACAATGTAAAATTGGTAGCCAGATCAAAATTTGTTTGAAGAAAAGAGACAACGAATATCCATGCACATAAATGCATACTATACTTACAAACGTGTTTATATGGGGGTATGTGTGTGTGTGTATCACTTAGACTGATTTATGCATCCCAAATGGCATTTGTAATTTTTATATGTTTTATATAGTCTTCATATAGTGTCATTGCATCCCCTGGATTACAAAAAAAACCCCAAAAATCAATCTGTCTAATCTCTTATTTTATGCATATTAAAAAAATCTGTTTGTCATGTTACAAAATGAAAAATATATTTTAAGCCAAACTAAGTTAAATAATTTTGACAGCTTTTGTTTATCAATATGCAGAAAACATTAAACCATCCATTTGTAATGATAACATGAAGTAAAACATTTAAGACCAAGTAATTTTTTCCTATTCCTGATTTGTCGTGTGTGTGACATACATTAAAAAAAAAAAAATCCCTTTTAACAGAGATCCTGTTTGGAATACTCTATATTTTTCTCTGTTACAATCTACAAAATAATGACTTTGCAGACAGCTCATTGGCAGATAGATAAATTCAGGCTTCCAGCCCCTGTCTTTGTTTCTCACATGAATATCAGCAACCACTATGTAAAATCAGCAGCATACAAGCTAAACAGAAGTAGCAGATGGGTGAATTTCATACAGTCTTTTCAAAATTGATATTGATGGGGTGGGGGGGTGGAGAGAGAGGGAAGCATGGGAAATTGCAGTGTTTTGTTGGTATAAAATGGTGGAGTTGAAAAATATTAGCCCTTCACAGGAATAGAAAATGTAGAAAATAGGAAACGATTATGGACCAAATGAAATTATCTGAATACTCACTTTTTACCTATTTTGGCAGATGGGAGGGGGAAATTTTCTGTGCTACTAGTTTTTTTCACTTTTCTCTGTATTACGAATAAAATAACGGAAAAATTAAATTCAAAATATCCTTCAATGTTAGAAAGACATAATAGACAATTGTTGGGCTTTAAATATTTTTAACTGGTGATAGAATAAAAACTAGCCTTATTTGGCTGCCATGTATTTGAAAAGCCTTTTGCTATGTGAAAAAGAATTGATAATACACTGTTGATAATAACATCAACTGTCAGTCTGCTAGTTTGGACAGCATAACAAATGCACAAACCAGAAGATAAAGAATTAAAAGAAAAAAAGAATTTTGCTTTATTATTATCTTTAAATACTCTGTGCCTAAAAAACTGTGTTAAATATTACTATCTGAATCATCATGCATATACAGACAATAGGCACACTACATACTCCAGATACTGGCATGGAGGTATTTCTCATTTCTGTTAAGAGCAGCTAATCATTAATTAGAATTTAAAACTTCAGCAAAGGACATGCCAGAAATATTTCATGCCTTGGTTTGTCTAGAAATAAAAGTAGAAAAAAAAGCAGAAATACACAGGAACAAATGCTGACAGACAGTTAACACCTGATATTTTCTGCAGAGATTTAAAGCATGTAAAAATTCTATGAGAAAACCCATACCTTGGTGACTAAAAATGGGTTTCATAGCTCATTAGTGTCTGCGGTTATTATGCAGATTCCTTAAGCAAATGTATACTTTACAATTTTTTCTATGTGCATTTGACTTGGAAAATCTATGCAGGAAGTAATTGGCAGAATCAGACTGACAAGGTATTTAATCTGTTGCAATGATATGACGAGCCTTAGGATGGGTTATTTATTCTGTTTGGTGTTGGGGAATTGCCACACCTATCTGTCAGACAGAAAATTCTGCTCTGAAATTAAGGTTTGGGTGCCTTCAGTCTGTACTACATGTCTGCATTTTGCTGCTAAGTCAATAAGAAGTGGCATGAAAAAGTATTGCACCTGTCACAGGGATCATAATGGAATATCATTAAGTACAGATTTTCATTTAGTCAAACAGAGATCTTATGAATAAATGGACAGCTATCATGCAAAGCAAACCGAATTTTCACACTCAAACGACACCATTGTTATTAATGAGGAATTATATAGACCTGACAGGAGTCAGGTCAATTTAAAAGAAAGTGTTCCTTAGATGCACAGGGCACCTTCCTTTTCATATTAGATAGAATCAGAAAGGGGGAAGAAAAAAAAAAAAAGTCAAAATATGAATAAAAAAAGTAAGATGTATAAAAAAGTAGGAAATATAGATGATTAATCTAATTAATCCTATTTCCTTATATTAACTGAGGTAGGAGTGGACCCCAGTGCTGTTGTGGCACTTTCACATCTATGTGCTTCATTTGCCACATGCTGCTGAAGAGGTGAGGTAAGTTGTAAATCCAGTATTCCTCTCAAGGTTGAAGCTGTGGACAAGAGAATGTGCTTACACTATTTGTTGCTGAGTGCCAAGTATCAGCACTGCTTCAAAGAGCTTGCTAATTTATTTTGTACAAAAGAAATAGACAGAGGACGTGTGTTCAGGGCACGTGCCAGAAGGAGGGAAAATAAAAGTCTTCCAATCTGCCAGCATCAGAGGATATTTCAATATCTTATATTAGCTAAAGGACATAAGACTTAACCTCAATGGATTTTTGGGAGCCAGCTTGAACAGCTTTGCCACAATTACACAGTCGTTCTGTTAATTCACCTGCATGCTTTAATCTTGGTGAGAAATGCTGCATTTTTTTCCTTTCCAATTGCAATGCATAGTCATTTTACTTTTTCACCTTAGGGATTCCGATTAATACATGGAGGTACTGCTTAGTGCCTTATTATTATGGTGTGGATGAGTGAAACAAGCAAATGAGCTTAGAATAAGGTAGCAATTTTTTCCCTTATAAAAACCTGTCTAGCTATCTTTAAAAGAGTATATATTCTTATATTTAAAGTATATATATACTTGTATTTTAAGTATATATATACACACATACATATTTGAAAAATGTAATTACAGAATACCTCTTGTAAAGCAGATGCAATTTTCTTTTTACCAGACAATGCTAGTTGACCAGTCATTTAGCAGTGCAGATAATTCAGGCCATTGTCAGCCCTATGGGGAAAGCACTTCTTCATGTCTAAATGTTTCCTGTATTTGAAGAAGTTTTGTACTGAGTGTACCTGTGCACTGTTTGTAATGTAATTCTGGGGAAGCAGTGGCGATATCAAAGTTCAAGAAACCTTGAAACTTATTTATCTTAAGATTTGAAAAGACATTTGAAGTGGCATAAGAAACCATGAAAGAATAAGAAGTTCCCAGACAGGATTTAATATACTATGGAAGTAAGAAAAAAACCCAAACAAAACTAAAATTAGTTCTCTTGACAAGCTAGTCTTGCAGACAGGAATTACACCTATTTTTCACCAAGTTTTAAATTGGGCTTTCACCATTGCACTGTCATTTTAAACTAAAGTTGATTGCTGGGATGCACTGAATGATAAACTAGAAAAAAATCCAGTTTTTGGGTGCTGGGAGAAATTCTACTAACCTTAGATAAGATTCCAAAATAAAATCAGGAACATGTAACTAATTTCTGTTGGTCAGAAATAACTGGGGCTCATAAAAAGAAGAAAATGTTTATAATAATCTCATTAATTTTGCATTAGATAATTTCCTTAACATAAGAAAAATTACTTTTAAAATCACTAATATAAATATTTTTGTTGAATCAGACCCAGAATAGGGTCTGACCCCACAGATACTTGCAGCTGTGCAGATGAGCAAACATTGAAGCAATTTTCAGTACTTCTATATTTCTAAAATGTTTGTTCAATTGGAAATGTAAGGATTGATTTAGCAGGCGTATAAAATGATCACCCACTGTTCCTTTTCCAGCCAGAAAAACCCCACGTTTTTTTCTAAAACTAAGATTTTGAGCCTTGAGGATCTGGTTACCAAGACCCTACACTTTTCTCACTTTCCTGCCACACAGAGTAATCTGCCACAACAAAGGTAGTTGGCTCAGCAATTTAGGTGAAAATCTGTGGAATGGAAATACATTTCTGTGTTGTTAAAATAAATGCAAGTCATTGGGATACTATAAGAGTGAGCAGAGGACACTAATGTAATTAAAACCTCATTGTAAATCCTCATGCAAGATCAAATAATAAAAACATTGCCAGAAAACTCTGTGAAGGCTGAGGTCAGGTGGAGACACAGGACAAGTAATTTCACAGGATTTTTATAAAATTTGATTCATGATTTATGTTAAATTGACTAAAGACCACAGATAAGATGGATTTGTTGTGCTTAAGTCTGCACAACCCCAGATATTTGGGATCCCAGAATACAGTTTACAAATTGCAGATTTGATTCTTCAGCAGCCTCCATAATAATGGCCTTTGGAAGGAATTGTTTGTGTTCTTTTCCATAAAAGCAATTTTTGTAGTGTCATTTCTCTTGTCTTTCTCTTTTTCTTTCTTTTTTTTTTTTTACCAACTACTCTAAATTAATTATCTTTTCAAGTTTAAGTATCTTTTATACAAGATGCCACCATGGGTCCATTAATGAAACAGTGGGCAAAGACATTTTTGTATGGAGAAACCTCCTTGTAAAGATGAGTTAGAGATGCAAAGGGCTTAGTAATTTTCTTTCCAAAACTTCACACTTTGTGTCATACATAGAGTATTCAAGAAAATTTTGACAGAAGTTTTCATACTTTAAAGAATTACTTGAAATTAAATATTTAGTACAATGTTTATATACAGAGAGATCACAAACAATGAAATAATAAGAAAATTTTAATGCCTTTTTAACAGTTCAAGCACTCATTTTTAAAACATCCCATATGCAACTTTGCATAATATAAAATGTATCTTTTCCAATATTGAATATATATATATTTATATATAATGTGGCATCATAGACTTATAATAGTTCATGTTGGGAGGTACCTTTAAAGGTCATCTAGACACCCCCTATCACATTACCAGGGTCATCTGCATCTTCAACTTGATCAGGTGGCTCAGAGCCCCATCCATCCTTGGATGTTTCCAGGGATAGGGCACCCACGATCTCTCTGGGCAACCTGGTTCATCTCCCTCATTGTAGAACTCTTCATTCTTTTATGTCCTTGGTATGTTCTGAACAAAGTCAGATATATTTACTGATAGAAGGTGAAATGAAAACAGAAGTTTTCTGCCATTTGTTAAGGCAGAAACTCTGAGTGCATCTTAATAATAAGAGAACTTCTTGAGTATTTATTTTGAAAATTTAGACATAAAGTTCAACTTTTCAAATAATTTTCCTAGAAGTGCCCGAGTGCTTAAAAACCCGAAAAGAACTAAGGCCAAGCAGTATTTCAAAGTCCTAAGGGCTGAGTTGAAGGTGCTGAAAAAGCAATAAAAATGGGAATGTTATGATTTGAAGGCTGTGTTTTGTTCCTTGTTTTCTCTTATTCATTGCATCAGCCCACATTGTAATGAAGTGTTAAAAAAGAAATTGCATATATGCAAGAACTTGCTGTGGTTTCCACAAGGCCAACTTTTGCTGTCAAGTCTTTTGTGTAGGAGGCTAGCATTTAATGTGATGGTCTGATTTAACATGAATTGTTCTTAACAGGCTACATGCCACAAACCTCAAATAGAGTGATTGTCAAGCCATGGCTAACAAAGACTGGCTAGGCAAAGCTGAACAGCCCAGGAGCTCTTTGTGTTCACACCGGATCAGGCTTAGTGAACTGATGGAAAATGAGCCCAGACAAGCCTCCAGGGTTTTCTGGTTTTTAGTTTGTCTACTAAGGAAAGAGAAAAAGAAAAGAAGAAAAAATTGCCTGGAATTGCCTGAGTTCCCAGTTTTTTTCTTCCTGTTTGAGAAGAAGCTTCTTTCCCAGGCAGAGAATAAGAAGTGTGCATTTTCACTGTTGTGGAAGACTGCTTTTTAAAATCCCAAAGCTGTTTTGATTTGCAGTTCCCTGAGCAGTAGTGCAGTCCTCCTAATCAGGACATTGCCAGGTTTGCCAGGCATTCTCTATGTGTATAGTCTCTCTTAGATTAAATTGCTTTACTAAGCTCTGAGAACTTCCTCATCACTGAAGAAGTACACTCATCATCTTCATCATGAGTGTACTGCTACTTAAAGCTTCTTTTATTGTTAGTGCCAAACTATGTATTGACTGGCACAGTAACTAGCCAGTTCTTCCTCTGCTTCAATCCTCTACTCAAACAAAACCATTTGCTGGCAGAAAACAAATTCCTTGTCAAATTTTCAGCAATAGTTTATGAATTGAATTTGTATTTGGGCTTGTACTGTGCTGCAAAATGAGGCCAACATCTAGGCCCTTCACTTTCCCTTAGTACAGGATGCATTCCTAAATATGTGGTCCTGAACACTGAACCTGCTTATACCTCCTTTCATCCTCCAAAATTTCCTTAAGATGTAGTGTTGTGATGTTTGCTCACAACTTTTTTTTTTTCAGCTTATTTGTGATAGCTTCAAATTTTTCAAGAAAACAAAGGATTTCCTTTTATGATAGTATTGATTCTTAAATATGGCCTAAATTTTTTTTCACCTGATAAAGAAAACATAGCAGATTCCATGAAGGTTTAACAGTGCAGTCTCCTTTATATGGAATGTATTCTCACAGGTTTCAGGTTAAAGAGGTTGTGCAGTACTTTGACAGGGCGTGTTACTTGGACATCCATTAAAAGTGACCTGAACTGGGCTTTAATAATCTTGCATGCTATATGAAAATGCATCCTTTAGATTGTGTGCATGTTAATAGTATATTAGATATTTCTGTTGCTTTTGGGGAAATTTTTGGAAATGTAAAGATAATGTGTTTTTAAAAGTGACGACTATACTTCACTGTTGTCTTAATCCTAGTCCACAGTTCTCTGTAACTCCCTATTGTAATTACCTGCATTTTAATAAAATGCATTTCTGTGCTTGTTCAGTTCCTCTACAGTAAACCTTCTCAACTGTGAAAAGCTTAAAAATAACACTGTTTTCATGAACATTGAAGGTAAAAAACCTCTTTATATGTAAAGGTAAAATGTTGTGTTTTAGCCACGTTTGTCCTTTAAGAGAAAGTGAAGCAGGAAAGAAAATAATGGAACAACTTTTCCCTGATTTGTTGTCGATATAAAGCCATATAGTTTTTTACTGTCAGTGATTTACTCAGAAATCACTCCAGTACTTTTCAGTGTAGCACAGCATTAGCTAGATCAGCCCTTCTCTGTTCTCTCTTCTAACTGCATTAACCCATTGTCCTTGAATTTCTCCTTCAAGTTGTGAACAAAGAGCTCTTCAGCTTGGGAAGAAGTGGGAAATGTGGTTATTGATTTAGTCATGAATAAATGCATGTGCTTGAATGTATGAACTGATAAATGGGTCGATGCTGTTAGTTTCGTATGTTATAGAAAACTTTTTTTCATTTTAAAGCAATATGCACAAGAATGCCAAGGGTCAGACACACATATACATTATTTCCAAGTCTTGATAAGCTTTTGAGGCTATCTGTATATGCCAGAGTAGGCTACAGTGAATTTTAGAATCAGATATCTCTGAAAGCACACTGCAGTCCTTTCTGGAGGAACAAACACTTGGGAAGAGACACACTTGTGAGGATGTTTCTCCCTGAGAAAATCAGGATTCACTTCCAGAGGGTATCCCAGTAAATTTGTGGGTTGTGTGAGGTAGATACAGACTCAAAAGTTCTTTTCAAACCTAGCTTTTTTTGTTTGTTTGTTTGTTTGTTATGTTTTGTTTTTAGGTGAAATAAATGATCTATAGTTATTCCATTACATAACAAAGTCTAATGTACCTCTGCCTGGTTGTCTTTATTTGTGCTAGCACATCTTCATTCCCCTGAAATCTGTGATTTTTAGAGGTTTCTTTACACAATAATTCTCATTATCCTAGTAGCTATGTATATATCATTAATGTCTTGTAGAGTGTAAAAAGCATTACAATTAAATTATTAATGCAACACAAAGAACCATATGCTTAGGACAGCTTATTTTGATAATAGATGAAAATAAATTTTGTATTGTAACAGACAACACAACAGTAGCTTATTAAAATCAGAATTGAAAGTTTATTTGCTTAATTAATTTGGTAAAAGCAGCCTCCTCATAGGAAAATTAAACTGGTGCAAAAGTTAAATGTAGATTAGCCTCAAGGGTAAAAAAATGATTTGCACTGTCATACAGGCATGATTTTCTGATATTAGCTGTGTATTAACAAAACAAAGTACCTAGTAGCTGAAAATCAAAAACTAAGTGATAAGGGAAAAATGCTATTGGACAGTCTACTAGAGGATTATTTTCCATCAACTAAAATTTTCTATCAACTAAAATGAAATTAGTAGCTATTTTAATGGATGGACATTTTCCTTTACTTTAGATGGCAAATTTTGAATCTAAAGGAAAGGAGAAAGGAGTGTATTTCTCAGAATATTTGGCTGAAACAGTGCTGCTAAACAACAATAGCAGTTTGTATTTGCTGTGGCAAAACAGCTTGTTGCTAAGCCCTGGCCACTCTAATATTAATATTACTGAGTCAAGGAGATACAGGAAATCATAGAGATTAAAGTTTATTATAGTATTTCACCAGAAATGCACAAAGGCTTTCAATACATACACTTTACTGTTAGACAGCATTTACCAAGGCAAATATATCATATTTTATTCTGTCCTTCCATCCTGATGTTTCACCCATTAAACAGGAAAAATACTGCTACCATCATAGCTGGGTAGGAAAAGGAGAGTGGATTTGGTAACTGAGGAGTCAGGGAATGCAATTGTATCATTGCCTTGTCTACTGTTTTTTTCAGGAAGATAAATTAAGCTTCATTTCCCTGAATAAATTTCCAGAAAATGAAGAATTAAGGGAATATGATGAAATCTTGTGTTGTAATCCTTTGGGAAATTACAATATTGCAAATTGTAATAATCCAAAACCTTGTCTGTGATCCCTCTTCTGTTCAAAAAGGAAAAAATACAAATAATGGGCCGGTTTTGTTTGCCTCTTGATTCTTTTGACTTTTTTGAGAGATGTTTATTCTGAAATGTGGAAGAGAGAATTGTAAAACCTTTTCCAAACTTTTTCATATTCAGAAGTAGTGACATTTCTTAATTTATATGTTGTAATGGAGGAATAAAAATGTATTACATTGCATACATACAATGCATACATTCTTGAAGTATGTATGTATATATATTTCGAAAGATTCCTTTTAAATGCTAATATTTAAAAGCAATCATTTATTAATCCAAACAAAGAAAGCTGTTGTCTATGAACTGAATTTATGAGTCCTCATATTTCCCTTACGTGGGATAATAGACATAGCTGAAGGACAAAAAGGGTGATAGCATTTCTACACCACTATTTATAAACAGATAATTGATAATGTAAGCAGATAAATTAGAGTGCCTCAAACACTTTTCTCTTTCCTTTTTGAGGGTTGATCTATGGATTTGTCTCATTTGTTTTCCTTTTCTGTTTAAGGATATTGCATATATATTGGCAATCACTTACTTCCTAATTTTGTAGCAGAAAGTAACTGAAAACATCCACCAGCTCAGTACTCTACACTGTCTGTAGGCTGCAGGTCAGATCAACTTCCTCTGATACTATTAAGGCTCCTAAATTTTAATCTTTCTGTAGTCTTCCCCTTTTTTCTTTTTCAGAGATGTATCTTTCTTCTCTAAAGGGTGCCCAATGTAAATTTTTTCTCGAGAGATTTTAGATTATTTGTTATTAAAGATTATAGATTAAGATTTTAGTTTTCTAGCTATTAAAGATTTGATCATTTGCCACCTAGCACTGAATGATATACTGTCAGTTCCAGAGAGTCCCCTATTTATGTTGTATTAGAAAAGTTTGATAGGTTGACACATCCACTTAGAAGCAAAATTAATTTTTTGCTATCTGATGCTGTGTGGGGACTAGATTTCAATGGAAAATCTATTTCACTAGTAATCTGTGGCATTTTCAACAGTGCTGAAGTAAGGGGGTTTTGGTCCCCCCCACTGGATTTCTGCCTCACAACGTGCATGGCCTTCTTTTAACCTTCATTCCATGTCTTAGACTAATATGAGAGATTTAAGGATAATTATAAAAGTCCTGGTTTGTAATTTACCTTTACTAATATATACTCTCAGTAGCAACTCCATTTTAATTTGAGTTTTTTCAGGGAATCATTATGCCTACAGATAATTAACTAATACGTTTCCCAGGCTGTGTGACAGATACAGTTGTCACAGCATCTCAGCTTTGTTCAGTGCCAGGTGAATTACATTTCTTTCCTAGGCAGTTACCGCTAAAGACCTTGAAATGAAGCTTTCATTATTTGCTGACTGCTGTCAGTGTTGCAAAACAAAACAGCAAACATTTTATTCATTCTTTGTTGTCCACATATGAAAAATTAAATGAAGCGATCTCTTTGCTATTCTGCCATAATGGAGTTTTAAAGGCAGCTAAAGCAACAGTGCTTTAAATTTAAATCTTTTAGAATCAGCAGGTTAATAAGAGAAGTCCTAGAGAAAACACAAAGAAAATTTGGTGAATCCATTATTATCTAATGTCGATAAACATAAAATTAATTAGACAGTAGCATATCTTGGTATTTTGGAAGAAGGCATCTGTCAGATGAGCTTTGTGTATTCTTGCCTGTCCTCCCGTTATGGCTGAGCGTGCCTTTGCTATCAGAAGGCTGCATATCTTACAAATGTAGCCCATGGCAAATCAAGCCCTCGCCTGAAATGCATCTGTGGCTGGGGCGAAGCTGCCACTTCTACTCCGAACTTCCCGAACTGGGGAACTCTCAGATGTTCACACAGCCGTGAAGATGCCTTCCACCATAAATCCGACCTTGCCCCTTACATCTACCAAGCTACAAAAACCGCATTTTGTAGCTGGATCACTTAGTGGCACGTGGAAGTTTTATTCAGCAGTGAATGGAAAATAAGTTATATTAGGGTTCTTATCCTGAGCCCACGCTCAACTTCCTGTGGGCTAAAGATCATTCCATGCAGCTTACCAAGAATATTAAGAAATCTTTGTACTGTAAATCCTTTTGCCTGCTTCACTAATATTACTTTAGATACGGACTTAGTTGCTACCGCTGTCTCCTGGGCAACATCAGTTAAAATCCTACTTCTTCAAAGAGAGCTGCTGGGAATTGGTTTCCTGTCAGAGCCTGTTGATTTCTGAGCTCAGCCCTTTTCTTGTCAGTTAATGGGTACAAATTGAGGAAATGGGCAGCATGTTAGAGCAGTGTGAATAAAGGAAGCATTGCTAAATGAGGTGGGTGGTGGAACCATCTGGACATTTGAAAACTTGCCTATTTCTCAGCTAGATAATTATCTAATTTCACTATTATTAGGCATGCGAGGTCCAAATGGCAATAAATTTACCTGTGATCTAAAATACAGCATCAAAATATCTGGGTTTTTTTTTACATATTAAGCTGGTTATTCTTCTCTGCTGCATTGTATTTAGTTGCATTTTTATTGATGTTTCTTGTGTTTTTACTTACTAATAGTGTTATGCAAGTTATGACCTTTCCCCTTAACTTTAATAACATTTTTAAAAGCTTTTTGCACCCACTTACAAATTAACAATAATTAGGAAGGTTGTCTAGATAGTATGCATTAGTGTTTGGTCAATATTTTAAATTTTGAGTAGTATGACATCAATTGTGAAGCACTTTTATTATGGAATTCAGTCTCTAAACCCCACCTCATAATAAAGGGCAGCTGTAGGATATTTTGGAACAGAGTATCTTTTAGTCTCTTTGGTTCAACACACAGAACAATTTTCCTGGAATCAGACTAAAAATTAAAAAAAAAAAATACCATTTCAATATAAATTCCTAGGGAAACAAATTTTCAAATGGAATAATAATTTGGGGGCTTTTACTGGCTTGACAACAGTTGTTTTTCATCTGAGAAACCTGATAACATTTAGAGAAGGCCAATGCTGTAGATGCACCTTGCATCTTTAAAGAGCTTGCATCATTTCTGGGAAACATGGTATTTAGATAGTGCTTGTTATTTATTTAGTCACTGAACTTTACTAGAAAGTCTTTGCTGTGATAAACAGATTTTTCTTCAAAATGCATATATACAAAATTATATTTTACATTTATAAATGAAAAGCATCAAACGGAACATTTAAGACATCTTTTCAAACAGGAGGAAAGAAGGACAAAGCAAGAAGAAAAACACCCAAGAACAGCCAGAACAAAAACTTAGTCTGACTGAAAATGAAAAAGAAGAAGTCTTTCTTTGATTTTTTTTACCACTTTTCACCTTCAAGTTAAGAATTCCTTAGCATTTTTTCTTTCATCATAAAGCTCTTGGTAACATAAAATGAAAATTAGCCATAGTTATTCCAAATATGATTAATAACAATGATCCTTATCTATATAGATATTTTTAAAATGTGTGCTCACAATGGCTTATATTTTCAAACCTAGCATTAGAAACCTGGTAATATTTCATAGTTTCATGGCCCTTGTTTAATCAGACACTGAGCAAAGACATCCTCTTTTCTACTATAGAATGCATTTCCTTCCTTTGCATATGAAAATATATATGCAGACTCCCAATATACGTGATCAATATGGTGGGGTGTCCTCTGAAATGCAAATTTTTTTGTGTGTGAGAAAGAAGGAAAAAAGTTTCAGAATCATGTCTCTAGTAAGACATCTCTAGCATGCTGTGGAAATTTAATGCTTTTGAAACTTTCTTCTTTCCAATCTCTTTCTGTCTGAGTGGTTACTTCCAAACTTGACATTCATTGCTTAATGAAAGTGAAAAATGAATTAAGTTATTAGAAGATTATGTCAGTCAGGAGTCTGTGGGTCTTTCCTTTTTTCTGGTGCCCTCATGTATCTTTCAGTCTAGTGCAAAGGGGCAACACCTACTGGAAGTTTACTGCTGGCTACTAAGGCAGCACAGTAGGGCTGTCTGGTTTATATTGAATTGGAAATATGAGGAACTGCACTGGCTTGAGACGGAAGGAAGATGTTGTTTTTGTGGAAGTAATGAAAGTCTCCTTTTTCTTTTTAAGAGGAAATAGACATGAATTTCTGTCTCGTTTGTCCTCCTTCCTTTGTGGGTCCAGAGAAGTCAGCATTTTCAGTGGTGCATTACTCAGACTTCTGCCACTGCTGGTTCCTTGGGACTTCTATCTCAGGGCAGTTAATCTAAAGACGTACTTTATGGACAACTTGTGGGTTATTTGTTTAATTCATGCCTCACGCTAATAGTAAACCACCTGTGGCACAAAGTGACAGTCTACCTCTTGAGAATCTAAAGATGAAAATACTGAAATAGTTTGGTATATTATTGTTCTTGTTATTACTTATGGTGTCATGGTTTAACCTCAGCAAACACTATGTCCCACACAGACATTCATTCACTCTCTCCTGGTGGAATGGGGGACAGAAATGGGAGAATAAAAGTGAAAAAAACCAATGTGTTGAGATAAAGATAGTTTAAAAGGTAAAGCAAAAGCTGTGGACACAAGCAAAGCAAAACAAGAAGTTAATTCACTCCTTCCATGAGCAGGCAGGGGTTAGGCCATCCCCAGGAATTCCAGGCTCCATCACATGAAGCAGGGACTTGGGATGACACACGCCATGACTCCAAACTTTCCCCCCATATTCCTTCTTTCCTTGATATGCTTGATATGCTGAGCATGACTCCATATGATTTGGGTTATCCTTGTGGTCGTTTGGGGTCAGCTGTGCTGGCTGAGTCACCTCCCAGCACCTTGTGCACCCCAGCCTGTTCACTGGTGGGGTGAGAGGCCAAAAAGGTGCTGACTCTGTGCCAGTGATGCTCAGCGAAAGAGAAAATATGCCTGTGTTATCAACTCTGCTTCTAGCACAAATCCAAAACACAAATCCATTCCATCCACTGTGAGGAAAATAAACTCCATGCCAGCCAAAAACAGCACAAATGGGTAAAATAGGAAAGTGAAAGGCCTAGTCCCAACTGAGACATTAAGAAAAGCCATGGCCTTTCTAAAGGAATTAAAAATTCAAGAAAATAACACACTGTTATTTATATACATTTTTTCTAATGAATAACAGAAGAAAACAAGAGGACTAGCGTTCCTTCATCAGAAGAATTCCCAGAGGTGATAAATCATACAGAATTTTTGGCTTTTTATATTGTCTGCAGTTTAACTTAATTAACAGAGTTATTTGTGAATGAATTTGTCCCAGGAAGAAGACCAGGCAGGTTTTTGGCAATCTGTGCTCATACAGTCTCTGACATCACTGAAGTGAATTTCTGCACCAGCCAGCTGCCCAGAGCAGCTTGAACACTTGCCAGGAAGGGGAAAACCCAGTTCACCCAGCCTCCACCTCTGATAAGAGCCCTAATCTCTCTTATCTCCCTCCTGTGTTTCCTGTTTCACCCTCTGTGTATTGACTCACTTCCACTGCAAAATGCCCTTCCCACACACACTCCACGGAGAACTGCAGCAACGTATTCAAGTCAGTTTTAGAAGATTATCTACACTGGCATAGGATCAGACCATGTTTTACCAGTGATTCCCTGTCTTCAGCCCTTCCACTGTTGACTGCACCTCCAGTCTCATGTCAGGAGGATGTCCCACACCTTTACACAGACACAAATATCAAGACAGAGATGTACAATTTTCCTAGGTTTCTCAGACTGGTTAATGAACCTTAATTTCAGTGTATTCTGAAAAAAGTATATTCAGCAAACACTGCTGCAGTAAAAACAAGTGTTAATGTGCAAACCTGATACAGAGCATAACCCAGGACTTGGTCCCCATCTAGTACCCATTCAGCAGCCATGTGTATTGCCCTAATAATGTTATGTACAAAATATAAACTATGAGGCATTGCAGGTACTGAAAGGAGTGCTATCCAGTAAATACTAATCTGAACACTTATATACGTAGTGCTAGTAAATTTGGGGAATGATTTTTTTATAACTATAAAATATAAATGTACTATATTTTATATAATACAAAATAAAAAGGTGGACCTCACCTTTCATGTGCCTGTGTGTTCCAGTAAATTAAAGTTTTCCTCAAAACATCAGTATTTCCATTAGCATTATTACACTGGTCTTATTAAACAATACAAAATTGAGAATATAGCCAAAGTTACTTGTTTTCCTTAGTTACTGGATCTTCATTTTCTTATTCTGCAGTTGAAAAGGGAAAACCTGGTATTGTTTTTTTTTCATTTTTTATTTAGCTTAATACATCTTGGTGGTGCTCATGTTAAATGACTTTGAGAATTCTGTCGCGTACTGTGCCAGCTCAGAATTGCACTATTAAAGATACAGCTGTACACAAGATTATTTTTGTAATGAAGTTTCCAGCAAACCTGAGTGAATCTAGTAGAGGAGGGAGGAGAGGTCAAGAATGATAGGAGGTAAATTGCAATCTGTAATAGAAGGAATGGTGTCAGGGATATTGATAGCCCAGTGGACTGTGACAGGAGAGTTATTCTCAGTCTCTGTGGAATATTTCTGTGTACAGGTGGATGCTCTGGAAGAAGAAGTGGGGCAACTAACTGTACAGTGAGATTTGCAGAAACTCAAGACAAAACTTGATGATTTTCTTCAAAATTCGAATGCTGGGCAAGGTGGGACAAGTTAAACATTGAAGATTGGTTTAATGTATAGCAGATATAAATCTATTTCTTATTTGTATGAGCTATGAATTTGTCATTAAACAGATTTGGGTTGAGCTTTTTTTTGGGGGGAATTTTAGACATGAGTCTTCCTTAAGCTGTGTCTGTGAAATAAGTCTGAATATATCTAAACTCATATTTGTCTCTGTACAACAGCAAGAAATGACATCACTGTGAATATTTCAACTCTCTAGTCTCAGTTTTGAACTTTAGAACAATATAAATACTACCAGAAAACAGTTATGAGAAATTATCAGATTCTGAGCCCCACCATTTTCTTGGTTCAGTTTATTGGTCCTTGCCCCATCTACCAATATTCCCAAGCAGTCACAGTTCTCATTTTAAAGAACTACATGATCTGTCCAATGAAACAAAATATGCTGGTGGAGTCACAAAGATGCCTAAGATTTTTGGATGCTGTCCCTCTGCCTCTGCTTTCAGAGAAATTTTCTTCACACAGAATTTCCCAATTATTTTTGTGCTGAAAGCTACATGTGAAGAAGTCTGAAGTCAGTGCTGGGAAATGGCTACATGTTGTATGCTGTGTGCAGAGACCATAGGTCATGACAGTAAGGGGAATTTAGATTGGAAACAACCAATTTTGAAGGTAAAATGTGTTATTAATTTATTATTAATATATACAGACAGCATATAGGATTTGCAAATTAGTGTCTGGGAACATTTAAAGTTTGTTTAATTAAAAGTCCTTGCTGCCTCTAGGCAAAAGTTGGCTTAATACAAAAAAAACTTTATGTGAGTATGAGACTAGAGGAAACACTTTTAGGGGTGCATGATAATACGGTCAGCATTTTATTTCTTGGAGTTAGTGCAGTTGATTAATTATTTTTGTTCAACAGGAAGCATTTTAAAAAGACTTGGCTACCTAGTCTAACAGGGGAACAAATTCCAGTACTCATCCCTATAAAAAAAATTCCACAGCCTAAACACTAATATTTCATGTCTACTGCTGTTTTCCTTCAGAATGCTTCAGGTACCTGTGTGTAGCTTGCAAGTATTGCCCAGTATTTGCAGAGCTGCCAATCCTTGTAGCAGCAACTGGAGACATGTCAGGGTGTTCCCCCCAAAGCATCACCCCCTTTGGCTTGACAGCTGCATCCTAGGTTTCTTCTCCTTTTCTCCTGAATCCAGGCAGAGACCAGTCTTTCAAGAAGTAGAAATAGTTCTGGTGTCTTCCCTTTCTTTTCAAGATTTTTGTGATTAAGATACTCACTGATGGTTTTGGAGACACAAGTTTTCTGATTAGGATACTCAGACACATCTTCAAGAGTCTCTTAATCACCCAGCAGTCCTGGAGAGAAGAGGCAGGATTTGGCATGTCAAGCTGTTTCTTTTTTTCCCCAGAAGATAATTTAGGATTCTCCAAGAAATGAGGAAAAATAAACCCGTTTCTGTGTAGAATTGCCTAGAGCACTCTACTGGGGTTACAGAGACTTGGCTGCCAGTTTCCACATTTCTTTTTTTGGCCAGTGACTGTTTACAGAGTGAGTAAAGAACAAATAAAAAGGAAATGTTATACTAAGTGCTATTAAAGTGCAAAAGCAGTGTGAAATGCATTCAAGGACTACTTATGTAGACAAATGTTATCATTTGAGTTTTATCTCATTAAAAGATAGTTAGAAGTTTGTTAAAAGAATACCTCTTAATTCAGGCTATGCAATTACTAATGAAAACTAGGCTAAATTTGTCTAAAATAGTTGAAACTTAATTGGCAATTCAGACTTAGTTCTTTCAGCTCGGATTAAGACTGAACATTAAGTGTTTGCAATTAAACAGAAATTAATAAAGAGAAACTCTCCCAGTGTCCATTAAACCTGTATGTAAATATAGCGGGAAACTACATGCCTGCTGTAATTTTTCCATGTCTTCCTTGGAATTATATGAACAAATTAAGATGTGTAAACTGTTGATGCCAAACGTCCTTAATTAATGGTAAAATCAGGTTATCAGGTTTTATTAAAATGATACCTATTTTACTGAGAAGTATTTTAAACTGTTAGCACTAAGTCCAGTATCATTTCAGTATCATTTCAGTATCATTTCAGCTCACAAAGGTTTGTGGTCTTCATATAATAACACTTCTGGAAATTCCACTGACAGACATAATTAAATTATTGACTAATTTCCAGAACTGAGTGAATACCAAGTGCAGCCAACTCATTTTAAAATCTTAGAGGGTGCAGCAATTTTAAGAGCTCTTACCTGCATTTTGCCTCAGGGCTAGATGCTTCCCTGGGCAAAGCCAGCTGCAGGAAACAAAGTGTTAAATTTCTTCTCTCAGATAGCACAGACACTGGTTTAAGGGGAAAAGGAGGGGAGATCAGAAACAAGATGTACCTAAAGAAGCTTGAACTCCCACAGCATCAGCTGTCAGTGTGTGTGTCCTGGTAGTAACATGTCACTTGGGTGCAGTGTTGCAATCCAAGTAGGCTGCTGAAGAATTAGGGAAAGGGATGCCATGAGTAAAGTTTGGACTCTTCTTGTTTTGGAAAAGAGTATTTGCACTTGAATACAGCAAGAAAAATTAATCAAGTAGCTTGATCTCCTTGAAGCAGCCAGAATGAAAATTTATGAAAGGTTAAGCACAGAAATGAAGACAAGTTATTTCCTCTAGTTAAAACAGCATCAGTGAACTCAGCAGAGTTCAAAGACTCTGGCTTTGAGCACTGTCACACATTCATCCTTAACAGTTCTCCTCAGAGTTTCATAACACATTCCCTGAGAGAGCTCTTGGCTGTACCAACACATTTCCAGAGAGTGTCCATGCTCACTGCAAAGATACTCTGATCAGGACATGTTTCTAGTATGTGCATAGACAAGACCCGTGCTTTGGGGTACAAAATGTTTAACTATTGGGACACAAGCTCTTCTTGCCCCTTATTTCCAGCATTAGAGATCTTGCCCTTTTTATTTAATAGAACAGTTGCAATTTCTTGGCCCAGGAATAGCTGAACCTGCTAGCTGTGATTTCACATTCCTACATTTTAGCAATGGCAGGAACAGCTAGCAACTAGGCTTTTCATGGCATGTACAGCTTGTACCTTATTTTGTTATCTACAGTTCCATAAATTTTTGTTACTGTTTAATATCACAGAGAGATGTTTTGGTGCATGTAGCCATGTATATCAAAAGAATCCACCACTTTGCTTTCAGCACCAAACTAGAGGTAATAACATTTTGATGATTGTTTCTGGTAATTGTGTAATTGTTTGTAGAATCATTCATCTGATTTCAAGGAACATTACTTCCAGAAGTGCACTCAGTAATTTAAGGAATGGTCCAAAGTGTTTATTAAAGATTTCAAAATGTGGGATATGAACACAAGATTCAGACTGTTAATATTATGTCAATAAATTAAGGAACGTTGTATTGTGAGGTCTAAATGAATATATGGTCAGGTAAAGCTGATCTTTGTCCTTTTGTAGGGGTTCTTGTGTAATCTGACAGCTGCTTAAGAATGTTCTGCTTTATTTTTCCTTTTACTGCAATGTCATTTATGCCTCTGGAAATTGGAAAATCAAGTTATGATTTCTCTTTTGAGGGCTTTCACCAGTCAGATTTGCAGGTCGTATTTCTCTCTCTGCTCTTTTCTCACACTGGTCTTGGCTCTCGCTGCTCTGTGTGACTTCTGGCTGATTCTTTTTACCTCTTTGCTGGGTGATGTGCCTCTTACAGGCAGACTTAAGCAGTTTTTATCAGTGAGTGAGAATTGATAAACCGGCTATTGCTTGGCTTCTTAACATTTAGTACATGCCACAGACCTACAGACTTCTGCAATAAGATCACTGAATAATCTGAAATAATGCTCTGCAAGCAGGAATTGTGGCACACTTCTCATGCCTCAAAATCAAACTGAATAGAAGAAGATCACTTTCATATTTATTTGGGAAATATTTTGTGAGGCTGTATATAATATTTTATCTAAAGTATGGGCTACAGCATGGGTAGTAAAATGGAGATCATAGATGTACCTCCTATATAGTTTTGTAATTTGTCTGGGGACTGGAAATTTGACCTACTTGATAACATTCACAATAGTTATTAATATTTTCAACAGCATGCATGATGCAGAATCAATAGGCAGTTAGTTTTCCAGTCAAGAAAGTGAAAAGAAAGCCCAGAAAGACAGTAATTTAAATAGAGATAATACATCAGGTAGCCAGGAATGACAAGGGTCACTGGAAGGACAAGTAGAATAACAAAGGACTAAAAGACAAAGGAACATAATTTGAGGAAATTAAATTGGAGCAGAAACTATAAGCATAAATTAATGTTAGGAGGCTGACAGAAGGAAGGGGTTTGTAAGGACAGGAGCTGAAGGATGAGAATTGTAGTGGGCTGTGTGATACACAGAGGATCAGTAACCAAACAGTAGCTTTGCAGCATCAAATCATGTGTGGGAGAAAGAGACAAATCTCACTGTACAGCTAGGAGTTTAGGGCATAATATTGCAGAAGAGCAGATGTAGACACTGAAAGAGCTTAAAAATTGCTTAGAGTGTAAGAAAAGATGAAAAAGGAGCAGCAACTATGATGTAAATCTTCCTGAAGTTCTGAAATTCTGGAAATAAATAGTTTTTGATGGATGAAGGCTTCTTGATACTATTTACACTTTGGTTTCTCTCACATACTGTGGCAATGAGTTTCATAATTGGACTACTTGTCAAAAGAAAAAGTAGTCCTTAATGTTTTCTTTTTAGGCTTTTCTTTGATAAATTTTCTAGTGTCCACTAGGCCTTGTATGAGAAAAAAAAAATAAAAAAAGCTATTCATGTTCCCTATTCCTCTTTTCTATATAATTTTTTTATGTTTATAGTAAATTCCTACATTTTTGGATTTCAATGGAATGTTATCCAGGTGCATTTCTGCATTTTTGTCTTAAAAATTCTTATCATTCTGTTTAGCTTCTGACCACTAATGAAAACCACTATATGTTCAGAGGACCATCGACAATATTCACAGCATCTTTTTTAATTTGGCAACAGATCATTTAAGGCGCCATGCAAATATGGTTAGAATTGTTTTTCTCCATGTATGTTCAAATACTTTTTATCAGCCACAAAAATGAAAGTTTAAATTCAACCCCTTAACAACAGGGTTTCCTTCATTAACTCATTGGTGTCAGCCTTATTCTTGATTAATGTGAAAAATTTTTAAATGGTGAATACCAATCTTATTTTACTGGTCTCTGAAGCTTCTTGTGGCTTTAGTTGAAAGATATTTCCAAAAGCTCTTGTTTCCCCATTATGTTTCATCCATTTCTCTCATATACCATGCTCTCTGAGTTTATTAAAATGCCCTATAATAACTTTGTAAATTCTGATTAAAACAAATGTTGTTTAAAAAAACTTCACCATAGTTACTAAGTGTCCATTGACTTTGTGTTACACTATCTATGTGTTGGCTAGAAATCAGGTGTAACGGAGCACTTCAGAAATTGTCATTATTCTTTTTATTAGCTGCTGTCCTGTGCTATTGAGACTAGTTTGAATGATAGCTCAGTACTAATTTGATGCCTAGAGAAAGTGAGTGATGAATCCAGATTGTGGTGGATTTTTTACTGTTCTTTTTTCTGAATCCTTCCAAAATATCTTTGGTAGATATTTGAATAGAGCAAGATATTCCAGCTGAGCAAGTTTTTCTCAGCCTTCCCCTTTAGGTTAAAATTAGAAGCTTCCTAAGCTGTTTTGCAGTCAAAACTGATGCAAAAAAGGCAATTTATTTTTTTCCTTTGACCTTCTTATCTGTGAGGGTGCTTTTCACACCTTGCTTATCTGTCAGCCCCACTGTATCTTTGCCAGGTTCCCTGCTGGTGTTGAGGCCATGATGAACATCTGGTACTTGATATGGAAAGATATCAGAAGTTGAAACAGGGTTGTAGACAGACAAGAGACACAGCTGAAATAAAATTTAAGAGAAGTAATTATTTTGGGATGTCGTCGACAAGTGCTATGTAGGAATTGCTGAAGGAGGAAAAAATAAGGTTTTATTAAAAAATCAAAAATAAGGTAAGAAAGAAAGGAGCTGGCAAGGTCCTATAAAACAATGCAAATAAAATGATGCAAGATTTAGAGACTTATGGAGAGAAGATGGAGGTGGGAATTTTAAAAATATATACATTTCATTATTCCAAAAAAAGGATCATTCTTTCCAAAGTGTTCCCTTTCCTAATTCTGAGCACTGGACCACACCAATTGGAGAGATGAATTTTGCTGTTGTAGCAGCTCATGTAATTGTCAGGTTCATGACACACAAAATGAACAACAAATATCTCTTGAGGGCCATTTCAGTTGACAATGATGTCAGACCCATGAACAGCTGTTTTACCCAGTTGAATGGTATGAAATTAATGAGATTAGTTGGAATTTGACATGGTTGGTAATCGAACCATGTGTCTAGCTTCTAAGGATGTTTTTTTAAGAGAGAAAAGCTCTAGGTATTTTAGTTTAAATGTTCTTCTTAGACTTCTGAGTATCTCCGTTTCTTTGTTTGTAGATTATGGGTAATATTTACTTCTTCTCAAGGAACTGTCAGTTTCTACTCAGTTGTTGAGTTGTTGTGTCCTAATGAATCCCTACAGGTATGTTTAAATTCATAAAGCTCAAAAATGGAAAGGTCTGTATTAATGCTGAATAATTTCTCTTTGATTCTTCAAACTCCAAGGCAGAATATGCCATTTGGGAATTCTCAGGCTTACATGGGGTTGCTGTTCAGAACATTGCATAATGGCCTCACTTTTCTTATCCATTGTATTTCACTAGAAGTATGTGTATCAGCAAAGATTGTAAAGAGCTCATGAAAGTACAGAATAGTGGATCTCAGTGTCAAGCAGTAGAAGGTATTTGCTGAACATGTAAAAATAATGGTGTAGGGGGGAATCTAGCCAGCAGTTTTAGCCAGGAAAAATGCTGATGGGTGTGTGGATAGCTGAGCTTTAAGAAGCATGATGTAAATGCACTCTTCATACCTCAGCTTTCTGCTGAATTTCTTATGTTTTTGAGCTGTTCTCAATGTAGCCTGTCTTCTTTTGCCATCCTGCTTTGCTACATATAAATTTTGATATCCTTTCAAAAAAGAGAAGCCTTTTTTCTGTAGAAGCATATTGACAAAAAGACGTGATATTTTTCTTTTCCCTAAGCACTGAACACAGAGCTATCTTAGCTGCCCACTGAGGGAGATGGCCTTATTTTGGCAGGGTAAACAGTGTTCTAGCCTCAAATCCTTAAGATGCTTTGGAACAAAAGACAAATGCATATTTTCCTTATAAATTATTAAATATTCTGATGTCTGTGACCTTTGTTTCTATTCTCTTTTTCATCTTGTCCCTGCAATGTCCACCCTTTTCTGTTAAGCAGGCCTATGGAACAAGTGCCAAGTCTTGGAACTGTTAACTTGTACCCAGACAAACTTACACCTAGGTTGTTAAATCCAGACACAAGATAAAATATAAATGATCCATAGAGATTAAAGGTATGTGTTTTTCCCTTAAATATTAAAATAAATCAAAATATTTAAACCTATAAACCTTCTGCTTATATTATTTTTTAATTGCTGGTCATATTTCATGCAGAGAAAACATTGATTTAATTCTTATGTAGTCTAGTCTGAGTTTTTAGGCTGATTTTAGGCTGGGAACCTCTTCTTTCTGCATTTCAGAAGCCAGACTTGGATAAAAGTTAAACTTAGTAAGAACAACATTTTGTTTTCCATATTATGAATTTATCAATAAAAACATTAAGAGGTCTAGAAATCTTTTGATCCTACAGAAAAATCAATATATTATTTATACATGAAACCGATAAATTTTTTAAAATAAAATATTATGGCAACTATGTATCTGTACCTTATGTGGCCTGTTTTTGTCAGTTATTTCATCTTTGTGTTCATTCTATACCCATAGATCCAATTCCTGGAAGCACTGTCTTCTGTTTTTAAAAGTAAACTAAATTTGCTCATGTTTGCAAAATGAGGGTGCAGATGCAGTGACTTTTTTTCTCTTACTGTTTCCTTTTGTTAACATTAGAGCTTACTTCTGGAGAGTATTTATTGTTGTGCTAAAAAACTGAAATTGCCTGGCTTTTTGCATCTCATTCCTCTGATATTATTTTGGAGGAATTTTTTGGTTCCATATATGTTCATTACTGCCTATCATGCCAAGTGTTGATTTTGAATTATTTTCTACGTATTTTTATTAACCATCAGAAGAAGAATCTTTGAATACTTTCCTCATCCCATTCTTTTCTTCATAGCATTGCTCTTTAAAGTGGAAGGACTTAAATCATTCTTCACAATATTCCATGTCATCAGATGTTTTGTCTGAGAATGTGGACCTGAATAAAAAGTGGTTCTGTGCATAGAAAACCTGATAGCACTTTAGTGATTTTAACTAAGACCATATGTCAATCTGAGAATTTAGTCCTAGTCCATGTGCTGCCACTTGTACAGATATGGAAAGCTACTGGAACTCTGTGTGTTAGCAGAACTGAGGCAATACCTTTAGAGGCAAAGCACACAAATTGTGCCTCAGATACCTCCTCTTGCTTGCTCTACAGCTTGGACTAACTCATGCCTTTGTTACTCCCAAGCTGTAATGTCATTCACACCCTCATATTCATAATGGGCTCATTTGAAAACTAGCAAGCATGCTGCTTTTGCAGAGAGACCACTTTATGGATGCAGCAAAGCCAGGGGATATGCTGTCATTTTCTTCACACTGGAGCAGATGAAGATGACCCTCCCAGAGTTTGATTCAGCCTTCCTTCACTTCAGCTCCCAATAAATTTTTGTGGCAGAAACTTGTGCAACTTGCTCAGTTTCTAAAGAGTATTTCAGCCATCAACAGGTTATTGTGTTCAAACATGAATTAACATTTTAGGTACTTAAGGGAATCTAAACATCAACAGAAGGTAGAATTTGCACTGAAGGTTTATTATGCTGCTTTTGGTAGCCTGATACTGCCTTCTCCTTTCTGTTAATAGGAAGTCTTCAGCCAGTTCATAGAATCATAGAATGATTAAGGTTGGAAAAGATCATCAAATACAACCAGTAACTTAATCATTTCAGGTCCTCTGCTGAATCATATCCCTAGATAATTTATTCAACTTAGCATGTAGGCTGCTGCCAATGAAAGAGCTGAGGATGGTTAATATCTCTGAGAATCAGGTGTTGCCATCTATCAATTCATGCAGCCTCTGGATTTAAAATCTGCACTTTGTCTTCTCTGTTTTCATCTGATTACAAAAATACATCATATCATTTGAAGGAAGTCTGTGCAGCTGTGTCAAATTAAAACAAACCAATGACTCCCTAGCATAAGGTAGCAATGGAGAGAGCTCAGAGGACCAAAACAAGTGGTGAAGGTCTCATTATTTACCCTCAAGAAATTTGCAATCTGAGTTTTATCCCAGAGAAGTCTCTGAAAATTGCTTCTTTACACTGAAATAGCCTTGTTTGTCATGCTAAGTTAATTGACCCTTGGCCAAAATCACACCAGGTAAAATTTTAATAGATATCAAAATACTTGAGATAATTTGTAAAAATTATCTTTCACTGTGTGAAATTAAGGAATTTATTTTGGTTTTGGTTCAATCAGCCCAGCAGTAAGTTAAATACAGTGTGGTTGCTGCTACAAAATAAAGTTGATAGAAATATTCAGAAGTTTTCCTTTTGCTTCTCCTTTCTTTCTTGTTTTTCAGCCACCTATAGAATTGACCTTTTTTAATTGAAATTTTGATGGGGAGGTTCTGAAAATCTTTTGAAGATCTTTTTGATCCTTTCATATTAACCAGTGTGATAGAAAACCAGGTGTGATTGCAAAGCTAATTGTTCCTAGGCAAATAAATTGCATTTACGAAAGCCTTTTCAAAGTCTAATCTGATTTAGAGACTTGTTCTAGAAATGTTTCCTTTTTCTTTAATGTAAAGAATTTTGGTTTTACATTGTTAATCTATTATTTATTTATCTATTTATTTATTGATATATTATATTATTAATGGCCAGTAGAGTAAGAAAAACCCCAGAAAAATTGTGCACTTCTAAGTTCTTATTAAATTTACTAAAGTTTAATACTTTCACGGTATACAACACATTATTAAAGTCTCCAGAACTGTCACTGATAATCCTGAAGATATTTGATTTGCAGATTTAAGATTTATGTTGCTTTTCTGTCAAGTCCAGTCATGCTCAGTGTTTATCTTCATTGCATCCCTTTATTGTCTGGCACAATAAGGACATGATATTGTGTGAAGCCCTCTGGGTCATATTGTCAAAAATTAAAGGAAAAATCTGTAATCATATTCAAATATCTAATTCAGCCACAATTACTGTGTTACAAACAATTATTGTGCATCTCACCTATGCAAAATATTGTTCAATGGTAAATATTTTTGTAAGAATTTAAAATGCAAGACACAGTAGGAATAAATAATAGTTGTCATGGTATTGGCCAAATTTTTTCTCCTTGGATTCAGCTGAATAACTCTGACCTTGACTCTCGGAGATTAACAAAACACATCTGTTTTACTACCTGATCAATGTTATAAGTCATAAGCATAGACTGTACCCACAGATAAAATGGTGTAATTGGGATTTTGCCAGGCTCATTAGTGTCATTGATTAGTGTGCATTATTCTGTTTTATTTCCACATCTTCAGAAGTTATGTCTTATGCTAATTTTCTTGTTGCTGCATTTTTAATATAAATGCAGTTCTACGTTTGTTTTGTGCTGGTTTTTTTTTTTCTTCTGAGAATAATTCTTTGAAACATGTTTAAGCTCAGATTTGTCATGATAAGATGTCTTTTGAAATTGTGTAAAGGAAAGTAAAAGGGTAATAATTTACTAGTATGAAACCTGAGGCAGCATATGAAAAGTAGCTGCTGTAAAGGACAGTGGTGCAGCTGAGCAAGCCTGAAAATGTACAGGTGACTTAAATAGCATGAACCACACAAGCGGTTTTGCTGAAAGACTGGAAGGCTGCCACAGCCACATATAGATACACCCCAGTTTTAGCTAGAGAAGGTCAGAGACAAAGAAACCTTGAGCTTTGGATTTATGCATACGCAGATGACAGTTTTCTCCTAAAGGAGATATCGCAAAAGAGGCGACAAAGTCAAACTGATAAGAGCTTGTCAGTGCAATCCAGGCTCAGCCACTGAGTCACTTTCTTTCTGAAACTTGTCTGAGTGCCACAGGCACGCAGGCAAAATGTGGTCCTGTCACACTGAGTAGTGAAATAAGCAGCAGGGCTCAGCAGTACAGTGAAAAGTATTCAGGATGCAGACACAGCTGTAGGTTGCACTTGTGTGGTGTGGGAAGTTAAAAGCATCACTCCCTTGCACCTCTTCTCTGCCCTCCAGCTATTGTCATATCCAAGGATGGAATCATCTCACAGATTTTGTTTCAGATCTTAAAAAATTAGGCAGCCAGTCTGAGCTAAATGTATAGTCCTCTTTCCAATCAGTGAAAAATGAAATAGGAAGCTCTATGATGTAATTAGTCTCTGATACCCGGCCTTGGTAAAAGGAACCAAATTATTGGAGAGAACACAACAAAAAACAAGCCTCACAACCTGTAGAAGCTGGAAAACAAAAGTTTGCAAAATAAATAGATGTACCTGCAAAACCCATTTAAAAAAAAAAAAAAAAGAGAATGTAAATTGTTTGGGGAACAGCTGAAATTTTTCGTATGAATTTTAGAGCCAACCTAAATTAAAAGTACATTTACCCCATACATGCATTTTTTTCACAAACCTGCTCTACTTTGGGCAAAATGTGGTGTGGCCAAGAAAATTTTCTT
Organism: Parus major; assembly: GCF_001522545.3. Lineage (NCBI taxonomy): Eukaryota > Metazoa > Chordata > Aves > Passeriformes > Paridae > Parus > Parus major. Next base: position 34,889,424 of record NC_031768.1, read on the forward strand.
TAACACATATAAAAGACATATCTGAATTGAGATTAAAGGTTTTAGAAAAAGTGCTTTGGAGGCTGAAAAGAAAGTATCTTTAGCTTAGGAAAAAAGGGAATTTATTTACCCTTGTAGTATTATAACTTTAGAATGTCTGAATTATTTTTAAAATAAGAAGGTTTTTTGTGTCCATAAATAATAAAAATATGATTAACTTGCCTGAGCATCCCACAAGTCTGTGTATAAAAAAAAAATATGTATTTTTCTTAGGGTTAATTTTCTTTGTGGCAGAAGTATACTTAGCATAACCCTTTGTAACTCACAATTTAAGAAACAGTACAGAATTGAATAGTCAATAGTGAAGAAGTAACTCCTACCTAATATTGGTGAGCATTTCACCATTATACTACTTTGCCTATTAATTATTTACACCAGAAAAAGTACTGCTTTTAGGAGAATCTTCTTATTCAGGATTTAACAGAATATTCTTATCCAGATAGCATCAAAACTGATGCCAAATTTGTGCTTGGAAAAAATTCTTGACTGAGAAGCCATCACACCTTTGTTGCCCTGATTTAGTGTTCTGGGATGCTTTTTTTTGCACATTTACTCAAGGCAGACACCCTCCAACAAAGTGTGTTTGCCTCTTTGCATCAGCTGCATTAATTGGGTCTGCTCTCGCGGTGCTGCTTGGTAACCCCGCGCAACGCCTGCGGAGGATCTCCAGGTCTGGCCGCGGCAGGTCATAAGCAGATGTGACAGTGTGGGAGTGTCCAGCTGTTGTCCTGACATCTCTTATTTGACTCCTGCTGAGCTGCTAGGACTGGCTATGAATATTATGAAGCTGAACGGAATATGGAGAGGAAAAAGAAAGATTGGGAAAGGTTTTATGACTATATGTGCTCTGAGCAGCTGGATGTCTGCAAAGCTACTAGATTAACTCAATTGTCCTGTAAAAGGAAAAATTCTGGCGATGGGTATAAAGCATTTCCTGAGAATCAGAGCTTTCAGTATGAGTGATATTTTTCTTTCCAAATCGTATGAAATCTCAGAGTATTTGTTATTCTATTTCTAATATATATTTAATGGTTTAAATTACTTTGTGATATATTGATTACATAAACCCAGGGTTTAGTAGATATTCCATAATGAAGCATAACTTCCACCATAATCATTGGAGAGATAGATAGATAGATAGATAGATAGATAGATAGATAGATAGATAGATAGATAGATAGATGATAGATGGATAGAGCATAATGGTTATATTTCTATCACTGACTGTGGTTTAATATCATCTTGCTTTGTTTTGGTTTTCAGGCAAATGCGCCAAGTGTGAGATGCAGTGCTAGAATACTTTGGCTGTAAGGAGTTTAAGTTCCCCATGAGGTCAATGATGTCTAGAAAGTAATTCAGCCTATCTATCTGAAGAAGACACGTAGTGGTTAGGTATTGAATTGTTTGCTACATTTCACTAACTGCAGTAGGTAATCCTCCATACTCTAATATGGATATCTCTTGTAGGTATTTAAACCTGGAATAAGTCCCATTCACAGTATTTCTACTTGCAACAATATCTTTAGTGTGAAGAGGGAAATTGTGGTTTGCTGCTCTGGCATTTTGTGTTGCAATAAATGTTAGCAAATAAGAAGCAGTAGCAGCAATAACTTGAGCCATTACTTTTATGGCTCTTTTGTTTCATGCATCTTTTGGGGATTTTCAAAAGTTTGGGTTTTTAAACAGCTTCTCTACAGATTTATTTTGTCTTTTGAGTTCTTATTACAGAGGATTGGGAAAAAAAAAAAATAAAAAATCAGTAAATACATTAAAAGATACAGGCTATATCCTGGCCTACTAATTAACACTCTCAAACTTTCTGGAGATTCATGAAGTTCAAGGATTCCTCTTGAAATATCAGAATTTTTTTTGTAAAAGAAATTTACTATTTGACAATTCTTATTATAAAGTTAAGCATAATTATCTAAATATGGACTGGCCTGTGACATCTGTGTTTTTTTCCAAGTGATTAGACATGACAGGATGTTATCTTCAACTGTGAGATGGAAGGTAATTCAGTTTTTACAGAACTTTTATGTAATACTTATTGAATTAGAATTTAAAATATGTGTCAGGTTTTGTGTAGGGCATTGTATGCTCACTGCTATTATTCATGACTGAGGTGTTTTACTACCTTCTAGGTATTCACAGGTGTGATACATCCAGAGAGATTTGCAATGAACAGTGGAAAGTAGATATTGATGTTTTGAGATTTTAGAATTGTGTTCTGCATTTTATTTAGTAGTTTTTTTGAGAAGGTTGTCTTTAAATCAAGCACATGAATGGCAAAAATCTTTTGCCATCACAAAAAACCTGCAGTTCTCTAGATCTAGTTTGGAAATATGGCCTTTATGAGACGAAATTGCAAGTGGAAACGAATGAAGATTCAAACCCAGCATTTTGCTGAGAGATGCATTAGGTAAATTACTGCCTCATTGTTGCATGAAATTATTAAGAGTTTTGAAATATGTGATAGCATACATAGGGAGGGAATAACAGTCAACATAATAGTTTCATTCCAGAAAAAGAAAACTTCAGTTTAACTCTCCCCTCTGCTAAATTTGTTTTTCAGCAGTTCATTAAGAACAATGGAGAATAAATGTTCCTGTCTTATTTCATGCCCAGAGTGATTTTAGTGAAGTAAAGGTTTCTGGAAATAACTTTTCCCTGTAATTCAAACACCAGCATGTGTAGACAGAATCTGTCTACTATTTCTGCATTCTAGACTTTAATTTCATGCCATTTTATATTTTTCATGGATTTAGATGTTTATTTATGAAACTATTAGGCATTATTTATTTACTGGTAGTGTAACTTAGAGATATGATTAAGATTTCAATTAATAGTCCTTTCTTCAGTGTCTGGCACATCAAAACATTTACACACCCCTAAGATGACTGTACCAGCCCTGTAAAACAGGAGGTATTTTAGTATGTACCCCAGGAGAGTTCTACTTAACAGAGCACAGAGAAATCTTCCTTGCAGCTATCTTAGCTTTGGAAGCACTTTAAATATTTAAAGTGTCTTTATAGCAGTCTTGCCTTTCTCTTGTTATGAAATCCCCATCAGTTTTCTAAAGACAGTAAGTCTAAATGTAATTTCCTTTATTCTATGGTAAGAAACAGAGTTAAACTACTTTCTTTAGAGAAAGACTAAAAGCCTGCATCTGATAGGACATGCTTGGATTTTTCTGTTGTAAAGCAGGGCATGTGTGAACCTTTGGCTTTCCCATTCTTGAGAGCCCCCATGAACTCTGTGACAGAAGCAAACAGAGGCTCAGCAAGGCTGTTGCAGTTTCTTTTCACTGACAGTTCGACCAGCTGAACTGCATTGATGAAATTTCAAGAGGGTCACCACAGAGAATGAAAATCATGCAGTCAGTCATTGCATGAGAGGTCCATTGATGACAGAGATTGTGGCAGAGATCAAAACAGGTTTCTTACTTCTTTCATAACAATAATCAATAGGAACATGTGCTAGGAGGATGAGATGCTTGGTTTTTTAAAATTTAAGAGAAGAGATTAGTGCAAGTCCTAGCAGACAGAGCCTGGTGAACTTGGATGGCAGATAGAGAATTGTCAGAAATAAAAGATGTCTGAGAGGCTGATGGACTTTGAATAAAGATATACAGTCAGTATATGGAAATACCTGGATCCAGAATGACAATTTTGTCATTTGGACTAAATAATAAATAGCAGCAAATCTTGTCAACAGCAGCAAATCTCTTTCTGGCGCTGAGTTCTTGCACCTATTACTTAACTGCAGCACCTAAGTACTGAGTGAATGTTTCTTCAGTATGATTGAGAAGATTTTCTTTATCTTTATGGAAGCAGACAGCCTTTACATTTGGTTGTATTTGCAAGAATGTTGAAGTGTTCTTGCCCTCTAGGTAGAGAAATGGAGACCACCATCTTAAGGTGTCTCAAACTGCTCGTGCAAAAAAAAAATGACTCACTTGATACCAAATTTTTAAAAGTGAGTCATGGTTTTATTTATAAGGAGTAGGTAGGAGGATATGAGAACTCCTCAAGTCCCCTTAGGTTTTAGGAAACCCACAGTGAAAACAACTTTTAGTTGTCTGATCTGGGCAAATACTGTCAGAGTCCATTTTTTCCTGGTACCTCAAAAAACTTCCATTCTTACATCATGGAGTGTTAATTTTGAAAAAAAGGAGGTAAAGAAGGGACACTATCAAGTAGTAAAAAAGTGGGAAAAGAAACATTCAGCAATCACTTGGTACCCCTTTTTCAAACTGTCTTAGAAACAGATTCAGCTCTGATGAGGAGCTGAATTCCAAACCATCTGTGAATCCTCAAACTTGTACACCCACAGTGGAAAATGGATATAATTTGTTTCTATAGCTGCTTATGGGATCTGCCAAAATTTTTTTTCTTCTTTTGGTTGATTCTCTTTTAAATCTACATCCGTCTTCATCCTTATTTTCTCTGAATTTCTGACCAGTAAGAAGAGGATAGAAGCACCATCTGTTCTTGAAAAGCTCTAAGTTTGGCTTCTTTTGCTGTTAATCAGCAGCAAATCAGAATACAGCACAGCAACTGGTATTCCTCAACTACAATGTATGTTACAGCAAACATGAGCAAAAATTAATGGGTCCATGTTTAGTTACTAAACTAAGTATGACACAGCTACTGTGGGATTGTTGTTTAATTTCTTCACAAATATATTGACCAATACAAATTTTTCACTCCTGAGGACATTTCTATCTGTATTCCAACTATATCTGAACATTTTTCATTCTTTTTGGGATTTCATTTGCAGTACTTGGGTATGATCTATAATCCAATTAACTGTTCCTCCGACAGTAGCACTAAATGTTATTTTACAGTAAGTAGAAATCATGGTAAAAGCTGGGAAGATTATCTTCTTTCTTTTGTGTCTACTGGGCGAACTGGTGTAAAGTCATACGTAAGAGAATTCACGCTAATTGTAAAAAATATGTTTCACTTCAAGACAACATTGCTGTTAAAATTCCACCTGGCAATTACACCAATAAATATGTTAATTAGCTTTTCCTTTAAAACATTGGGAGTTCATAAGTCATTAGTGACTGTGAGTCTTCAGGTGCAAATGAATCAAAATAATTTGGTAATGTGCATGGCTTCATGAAGAGATGTGATAAGAATTGCTGTTTGAATCTGTGTGCTGGGTTTTGTGCTGTGACATTTGAAGACTGAAAATGCATGTATATGGAATGCAGTTTCCTCTCCTTGTGAAAATGGAGGAGTAAATCTTAGCAGTGTTTTGTCATGACTCAATCTTAATTTTGATCCTCTGCTTTTATCACTACAGCATATCCAATCTTTTTTCAAACCAATACAAATAAAAGCATCACAGTCAATTCCTGGTTTCTGATGTTATGACAAACTGCAGAGAAGGCCCATTATTCTGTCTCCTTTCAGTGAGCAGTAGATGAAGGAGGAATTTCACCCTAAGTGTTTTTTTCACTGGAATCTCCAGATGGTCTGGTGTTACAGTGCTGCATCCGACGCACTGACAAATAGGCTGTCAGTGAAGATTTTTCCTGTAATGTACACTGTGAAACTAAGCCATCTATTTGTTGATATACATTGTTTGAAGTGTGTGCAGTTTGCCATGAGACATCATGGGGAGGTGACACATCTTTACCTCTGTATGAATGCAATACTTGATTGAAGTGAAACTGATGTGGTTGTTCTGAAATGTCAAGAAGTAGCTTGACAAGATGCCAGTGAAGTAGCTATGCAGAACTAAGTCAAAAGTATTTCTAATCTTTACAGGGTGTTATTGGCTCTGTATAGGCTCCAGATATTTTCTTATGTGAGTGGTCTCACTGGATGGAATTAGCTAAACCCATCAAAGTTTGGTTACCTACCATTGACTAAAACAAAAAATAACAGGAAATGGGAATAGGAAATGGGAATAAGAAATAGGAAATAGGAATCCTCATATTCAGTTCCTCATTGGATTAGAGGCTTCTACAACACTGGTGATTTGGAAGCTTAAGTAAACTGGAAAAATCAGAGCCTTAACCTGTTACCTGTTTCCCCTGTTGGGGTGTATCCCTTGGCAGAACTTGAAGTAGCTTGATTTTCCTCACATTACTACTTCGGTGGATTTTGACTACAGAATTTTTCAGTTGGCTATGCTTCATGTTGAAAACTAATTAGTTTCAACAAATCACAGGTTTTCTTGGCTTTGCTGATTTGTAGTGAGTCCTAGTTCAGTGTGACCAGTATAGGCCTGCCTTTAATCTCACAGAGTTATGTTGTTGGAGGATATTTTGGTCCTCAAACTACTTAACTCATAATCTACATGCATGTCATCTGTTGACTGCAGAAGGATGGAATTTACCAGGAACAGATGTACACTGGTCTCCTGCAACATCCTTCTCTACACTGATGAATTTACTGCTGGATAAGAAAGTGGTTGGATGATTGTGTCCAGAGGGTGGTGGTGAACAACTCAGAGTCCTACTGGACATCAGTGACAAGCAGTGTCCTTCAGGGGTCCGTATTGGTAGCAGTGTTATTTAATATCTTCATTAATAAAATAGATGAAAGGGTCAAGTGCATCTTCAGTACATTTGCAGACAATACCAAGCTGAGTGGTGTGGTTGCCACATCTGAAGATCAGGGTGCCAACCAGACAGACCTGAAAAATCTTGCGAGGTGGGCTCATGGAAATCTTGTAAGGTTCAATAAGGCCAAGTACAAGGTGCTGCACCTGGGTCAAATCAATCCCCAGTATCAACACAGGCTGGGGGATGAACTGATCAAGGGCAGACCAGGAAGGAATTGGGGGTGCTAATGGCTGAGAGGCTGGACATGAGCCATCAGTGTGAGCTTGCAGTTCAGAAAACCAACTGTGTCCTGGGCTGCATACAAGTCAGCAAAACCAGCAGGTCAAGAAAAGAGATTCTGGTCCTCTACTTCCCTCTCATGAGTCCCCACCTGTAGTACTTCATCCTCCTCTGGGATCCTCAGCACAGGATGGATGTTGAGCTGTTGGAGTCAGGCCAGAATAGTGGCACCAAGATGATTAGAGGGATAAAGCACCTCTTGTATAAGCAAAGACCGAGAGATTTGCGTTCTCCCACCCTGGAAAAGAGAAGACACCGAGGTGATGTAATCACAGCTTTCTAGTACCTGAAGACAGCCTACAAAAAAGACAGAGGGACTTTTTTTTACAAGGCTGAATAGTGAGAGGACAGTGGGAATGGTTTCAAACTGGAAGAGTGTAGGTTTGGATAACATATTAAGAAGAAATTCTTGACTGTGAAGGTGGTGAGACACAGAGTGGAACAGGTTGCCCAGAGAAGTTATGGATTCACCAATAATGGAAGAATTGCTGAGGCCAGCTTGAATGGAACTCTGAGAACCTAGTCTAGCACAAGGTGTATCTGCCCATGTGAGGGGGTTAGACCCTTCCAACCCAAACTATTCTGTCATTTATTTTATGTATTTATTTTATAGTATTATTTCAGAAAGATGTGTTCCTTGAAAAGGCATCATAAAAGATACTACTCAAAGCAGTCTGTCACTGCATGTATCCAAAAAGGGGATAAATACTGCCACTACCTACAAAAAGCTTCCCATCAAATAATTCTATTGCTTCATTTCACTCATTATACGAGTGTTCGTCCTGATTTCTAGCTGTAATTTTAATTATGCTTATAGTTCCAGAAATAAGGAGTTGATTGTGCTGAATAGTTTTGGGGAAAATTTTGTAGTTTTCTCACTTCATTTTATAAAGCTGAGAATCTATGTTTAGATTTATTTTCATATTCTTCATTTTATTTGGAAATGAAGGCCCATAAATAAGTAACTTATATGGCTCTGTAGGCATAAGATGAACTGCTGCATCTTCACTGCAGCATTTAATAAAACTTCAGAGTGTCAGTGCTTTTGACATCACTTTTTGCTTTCTTTTTTTTCCCCTTGACCCAGTCTGCTTAAATAATAATTAATTCCTGCAGAGAGATTCTTCTACAATTTGGTGTTCAATGGTATGGATGCCAGCCACAGTGAATACGACATGTAAGGAAACATTAAATAACTTAGTGAGGGTGACTGTGCTTTAACCTACAGAAATAACCAAATCAGCAAGTACTGTGAGAACACAAAACAGGAAGTTTTACTTTTGAAAAATAGACAAGGAGATGACGGGGAATGAGGTGGGAAAATATAGCTTGTTTTTAAATAGTGTTACTATTCTTGTGTTAGTATAGAATTACCTTAGAAAAATAGAAAGGTACCAGCAGGATTGACAGAAGGTGACTTTCAGAGCCAAATGTCAGTTGTTTACTGAGTAATCTGAAATATTGCAGACTAGCAATTTATTAAGATTGACAAAATTTTTATCGGTTCAGTACATATAATTTAAAAAAAAAAAAAGGCTAAGATCATAAATATGCTGATCCTATAAACATTAGGGGATGTAGAGAAGTTTCTGTGCTAGAGAAGAATATTTTGCTACTTCTGTAAAATTCCATCCAGGTTTCACCAAATGGCAAAAATTCTAGTTTGTATATGCTAAGTGGAAGTTTTTGAACTCCAACTAGCTGATATCTCCCAGAAGACTGGCCCAACAATCTAAAATACATGTGCACAATCTGCCCTCTGATTTCAGTAATACTTTGCTCAGACAAAGAAACATCTCTAAAAGCTAAAATATTTTGAAAAATTAGGTGTTAGATACCTTGAGTTTGTTATGCAGTGTTGAAAGAAGTCTTTTACTTTGATACATCTCTTTTGTCAAAGTAGAAGTTCACTAAAGTCTGACCTCATTGAATAGATGCAAAGAAAAAGGAGCCTGTCTTTTCAAACACTGTGTTGTAGAGATAATCACTCTAAAATCCTGCTAGGAAAGACAAATTGTGCCTTCAAATTAGGTACGAAAAACATGCAATAAATAAGTCCCTATAATAAGCAATTTCTGAAAGTTTTGCTTCATTTTATGAGCATCACATATAACAGAGTCTGTACTGGAGAAAAAATTCTACACAAACATAATATACATGTGCAAGAGATCACTTTACATTTTGCTCTTTCCTAGCTCTATGGGGCATGGCTTTTAACTTTAATGAAACTTAACATATTTTTCAGATCAGAAATGTGTTGTCAAATATAGCCTTTAAGCCTTGTGTCTCTTCAAATTTAATAAAATGCATGATATTACCTTAAAAATAGATTGTAATTGTGTAGACAAAAGTATGAACATGCACAATAACAGTTATAAATAGATTTGGACAAGCTTACATATTATAAGTTATTTTGTTATATATTTTAAAAACATTACTGCATTTCTGCCTCAATTCTCCTTTGACTAGTTGTCCAAGAGAATGTAATATAGATTAATTATAAATTATTAATTATATATTTCTCTATATTAATGATAGATTTTTCCATATTTACTTCTGTTGTATTTTTAAAATGTGAGTATCTGAATGAGTCATACTTGATTTTGGCCAAGACTTAAAGATGGGATCAAAGATTCATTATGGTAATTTCTGGGTAACAACAAAACGTATGTCAAGGAAAGATGAAAATCTCCTTTCCTGGAAAATGATCTGTTTGTTTATTATTTTCCCTCAGACTCAATGTAAAAAGTCTTATGAAAAGTGCAGCTTTTCCCAAGCAACAAAATTTCTCAAGGACTTCCACAGTTTTTCTGTAAGTGTTTTGTTCAGGTACCTCTGTAAAAGAACAAATATTGTTACAAAGTGTAAAAATGCACGTAGGAGCATCAGTCCTGTTTTTGCTAACATTTCATCATCTGATTATGCAGTATATACTGCATCTTTAGTGCTTGCTTTCTAATCGACTTATAGCTAATTTATGCAGGAAATGAAATACTGGAACATTAAGAAATGGGGAAAGAGCATGACACCAGGAGAGCTTAGAAAGCAGTAAGAATGAATTCTGGAAAAAAATTAATAATCATATTGTTAAAATAGGTCACTTCTTTTCATCTGTCATTACACTGAGAAAGGGATTAATTCAGTGTTCAGAACATCAGTCAAAGTGTTCACATCCACAGAGGACATGAAAGGAAAATGAATTTATAATTACCTGTATAGTATGTAGGAGCATTACGAATAATGAGTCATACAAAATGTGTATGGACTGGGAATGTGTGAATACATCCAGATAAATTTCAGCTCATAATCTAAGTACCTGTCTGTCTGGATTCCTATAGTTGAAAAATGATATAAAACATTCTCTCTGACAAATTAGCATCATAAGGAGCTAATTGTACTTCAATGTTACCTTCTAGAAACAAAATGATGCCTGAATTTGACAAAGCCCTCTAACAATTGCTTCAATGGCTTGAAGACAGGGCAGATGGCTCTACTCCACTAAGGGTAAATTTTAAACTGTTATTATGCATTTTGCATGGTAGTCAAATTGAGAGCTATGATTTGGAGTCATTAACAAACAAAGTCATTAATGAATTCAGACTGTTTTAAATTTTCCTGAAATAAATTCTCGGATTTGTGTATTAGTTTTGCTCTTTGTTTCTTGTCAGACTCTTAGAACAGAAGGAACTGCCCAACCCCAGAGTTACCTGTGAGAAGTTATTTATGTCATCTACCTCGGTCAGAGCAGGTGCCCTGAATTTCTAGGTGCAGTCTCTGAAGAGACTTTCTTGAGGGTGTTGTTTCACAGCATCACACATGTGCTACAACTACAGAGCCTGCTTTGAGTGGCATCTGCCACCTTTGGTAGGCTGTACAGGGGAGCTTGCTACTTAAATAAGGCCCCTTAACTACAAGCTTACATGTAGGTGGGGTGGGATGGATCTAGGTTTGGCCCTTACAAAATTCTCCCTCTTTTCTACACATTTTGAGTTTCAGATTTCTTGCTGTCCTTTGTGGGTTTTTGGGTTTTTTTTGGTGTTTTTTTTTTTGCTTGTGTTGTCATTTTGCTCTCTCCCTGCTCTCCTAACACATAGCATTTCCTTCCCTACAGTGTGGAGGTAAGGGTACAAGACAGACTAAATAATCAAGTTGATTCTGTAACCAGGCTTATAAAAAGGCAAAAGCTGTCTATACTAGGATCTTATTCTCTTAAGTTTATTTTCCCACCATTTGTGTATAGCTGCTCTCGCTTCCTACGCAGTAGTATCAGTCTTCTGAGTAGTCCCATGATTTTAAGCTAAAAAGACATGAAAAGGAAAGAAAAGGGGGGTTTGAATCTGTCCTTCCTGTTTAGAAATTTTAATCTTAGAATATGGGCAAGAATCTGTAGCGAATTGTTAATTGTTTATTATTGTTTACTTTGTTATTTGTTTACATTGCTATTTGTTTATTATGTCTTCACTAAAAATCAAAACAAATCTGCCTTCATTGTAGATTCTTAGAATATACCAGACAAGGATAAAGGTGATTTTTTTAGTTTAATTTTTAGGGTGTGCTTTTTGAGGAGACCTGGTCTTTGAATTTCATAGATGCCATTATTCAGTATGGCTTTTTGGTATCTACTGGCTGTGTTTCCCTGCATTCTGTGGGGGACCTTTCCTACTTCCAATGTATTGGCACTTGTACAACGATGTGTTTCTTCTGCACAAATCACTGGCAGTCAGGAGAAATTCATTCAGACCAAGTGAGATCTTATTCTCTGAATTTATAGTGCATGCTTCAAATGAGAAGATCAACACTCATATAATTAATGCGCCCTGCCCCATCCCAAGTCATACCGCTTTAGTGTATTTGAGGTCTATCAAATGATGTTTCGTGAACTGGTGAGTAAGAGAATGCATATTAAATTGAGCAAGAATGAATGGATTTAGGGTTTAGGGTGGAAAGGCTGATGGATTTGGCAAGGAATTTACTTAGGTAAAGTCAGGTGGGTTGGCAGTAAGCAGAAACATATTTTATTTTTTGGCAGTAAAGCTGTTATGCTCAGGGAATATCATATGTCTTGTTGACTGAGGTGGAAAATTTTGGAGAGATCCTCTTGTAAAACTTCTGGAATTATATCACAGCCTTTGTCAAGATGTAAATAATTCAGTATTGCAAAGTCATCTGGAGAACAGTCAGGAAAAGAAAGCAGGGATTTTTTGACATTGATGCTTCTCTTATACTCAGGAAAAACTAGTTCCTTGATCCCTTTTATATAAGCACTGGGACTGTGCCAGCCAATGGGATGCTGGTTTTAATCCATAAAACAAAATGTTATGCAAGTTAGAAAGAAGTCTGAGTCATTAATTCCTATAAAACAAAACAAAACAAAAAAGCCAAACCAAAAAATTACCCCCCCCAAAAAAAATAAAAGAGAAAAAGAAAAGAAAAAGGGAAGAAAAAAGAAAAGAGAAAGAAAGAAGAAGAAAGAGAAAGAGAAAGAGAAAGAGAAAGAGAAAGAGAAAGAGAAAGAGAAAGAGAAAGAGAAAGAGAAAGAGAAAGAGAAAGAGAAAGAGANGAGAAAGAGAAAGAGAAAGAGAAAGAGAAAGAGAAAGAGAAAGAGAAAGAGAAAGAGAAAGAGAAAGAGAAAGAGAAAGAGAAAGAGAAAGAGAAAGAAAGAAAGAGAGAGAAAAGCATTTGACTTACTGAAATGGTCTCATATTATCTTCATTTTTTATCTCTTTAATAATGAACAGTGTCATTAAATCATGTCTCTTCAGTCTGTTCTTTCCTCACTTGTTTGGAAAGAAAATTGGAATTTTGAATTTTTAGGAGTTTAATTACTGAAGTAGAAACAGTTTAATCACTCTTTCATTACAACTAATATGATTCAGTTTTGGACAGTTTTTTTGGTTCTAACACTATGTTATGGGAAGGCACAATTAGGCATCAAAACTAATTTTTGTGAATTAATTATTGCACAATAAAAGTATGCTTAATTTAGATTTGATTGGGGGTTTCATTTGATACCTCTAATGGAGATATATAAATACTGCTATCTTTAATAATTTTATTTTTTTTTTTATTTTTGGAAAGATTAGTGATTTTGATTGTGATTTTTCTAGAATGCTTACCATTTATTTGACATTCCATTAACCTATTGTTAAGACATTTGTTGTTCAACACAATTGTATTTAATGTCAATATGTAATTTGTGTAGATATGAGTGATGTAACATGTATCTTTGAGATGCATGCTTTCTACTCTGAGCAAGAATTTAATGTCCAGTCTGCCTAAAACCAGCTGAGATCCTCTGGTAAGAATAGTCTAAATATCCTCTCTGGGAGTCTGCAGTTAAATGTACATACATACATCTTTATTTATAAGTACTTGTGGTACCTGTTCTTTAGTGACCTATGTGTATATTTCCATCTGTGTGTTTGTGGGTGTGTGAACAGTGGTATATTTCTATAAGTATTATTTATTTCTCTGAAAAAAGTGTACATAGGAGAATATAAATTTACCCACATGTGCTACAAACAAAGGAAAAGTTACATCCCCATTTTTTAAATGAAAATTCCTACTATTTAGTAGAAATTAAGTATCAGAAAAGAATAAAGAGTACTACTGGCATTAAATGGGATTTTTTAAAATTTGTACATGGAAAGAAAACGCTCTAGTTACACATAACAATTATTTTTAAGCATGTTTTACAGCTGCTGATATTCAGGGTATGTACTTAATCAACTTTAAGAACTATTCTATTTTTCTATTTTAAAAATAATTTTTCATGTATATTGGGTCTAGGTTTGGGACATGGTCCTACAAAGCTTTTTTTCCCCAGGCTGCAGTTAATGAGAAAATATAAATAGCTTATTGATGCAAACCTGAAAAATGTTGGTTTATGCTAACAAACCCAGAAATTCTCAGTTAGACTATTTTTCCTATAACAAAAAAGTGGTTTATGTGCAAACCTGAAATCATTGGAATCTTTTCATGTAATTGTGTCTTCCTTTTTTTTTAAATTTTTTTTTAAGAATAATGAATTTTCACTTTGTAGTCATATCTGACACAGTAAATGAAATATAATTTGTCTGTGCCTGTTGTGCAGCAGTCTTATTCTTTCCTGATTGCAATGATTTCAGTCTTGTGATGCACCAAAATGCTGTCAACTATATTTTCTTCAAAGAGAAAACAGTGTTGTGAAACCATTAGACACATAAACTTCAGAAAATTAATTGGAAATTCAGATTTGTTCAGTTTGCTAAGCAGAGAAAAGATTGTGCATGGTGATATTGTTCAAATTCTGCTATGAACAAAAAATTGTCCAAGTTTCCTAAAGAGGTCAAATTTAAATTTCAAGCAAGCAAGCAATTTTTTATGATGTAAAATGCACAAGCATAAGTCTTGTAAATGATAAATGCTGAACTATATTTTCTTTTTAATAGGCCAACATCAGTAGGTTAGTTTAAAAAGAGGCTGCTTCTGTTGTAATAACCAAATTTATTTATTTTAGTACATACTAAATGGCTTTTAAGAACATCTTCTAATTTTTAATTGCCATGGAAGTTCTGTGAAACATTCTTGCGAATGAAAAAAAGAATAACTGAATGAACAGGTCTGAAACTCAAAATGAAAAACCATGATTTTCAGATTTCATTTTTTTTTCCCCTCTCAGCCCCCAGTCCAGGAAATATAACTGTATTTCCTGGTTTGCAGACTCTCAAATCTATAATGCTGCTTTATATTTAGGGTTGTGTTTGTTTTTTGTTTTTTTTTATCTTAAAAGAAAAAGCCCCAAAGCTATAAACATGCTGTTAAGTCTGTTATATCTCTTACAACAAAAGCCTCACCTGAAAATACCTCTGTATTTTCTGTGACTCAGTAAAATAATTAAATATCAATATTTATAGATTGCTACAATGTTTAAACAGTTTTGCTAAATTAAAACTGACATATGTCACAGTAACTTTTCAAAATAAAATAAAATATTTGAAAACTATGACTGCACGTCTTATGGTTTTGCTGCTATTCTTTACAAGCATTACAGTAACACATGGCTCACCAAGGAGATGCTGAACTGGACTGACAGCTCCTATCCAACACACCTTTACATCCATCTGTTTTCAGATAAATTCTTATTTTTGTGTTTGATGTTTAGGAAGTGAATAAAAACGAGGCTGGAGAAACAGAAAATAATATTCTTTTATGAACAGCTACTACAAGAAGTGTCACAATACAAGCTTAGAGCTGCATCTTTTTCTGTATTCAAGTGTTGAGTGGAAAGCTGGGGAAAACAGATAAGGTGTAGTGAAGACAGAGATAAATATTATTTCAACTCATATACTGAAGAAAGTCAAACTATTACTTAAGTCAACATTGGTCCTGCTAAGATGCGTTACTTCGTGACACATTTCTTCTACATCACCTTTTCCTGCCTGGATCTGTTTCTGCAAGACCTTGCACACATGAGTGCTCTTGCTAAACATGACAGCATGGCTGGAAGACTTGGCAGCCCTGGAGCCAGTACATGCCACAAATCCCCGGCACTGCAGTGAAACCAGCTGGGTGCCAGGGGACACCTGTAGTTCAGACCTTAAAGCCTCCTTCCACCTTGCTTTCATAGTGTTTGATGTGTTTTAAATTGTATTCTGTACCTCTCAAAACCCATGAATGTTGCATTCCTCTCCATCTACTTCTGCTTTCTTGATCTTCCTTCTTCCTTTGGGGGAATAAAAAAAATAGAAAAAAAAATCCTTGAGTATGGTATCTGGTACTATCTATATAGCAAGTAAAGCAGTAAAGAAAGCTGTAATTTCTGTGTAATAATGGGCTACCCTGTGCTGGGAAGTCTGAAGAGCTTTATCTCAAGCCATCCCCAACATGGCTATAATTGTTTAGCAGTTCATGCTCAGTGAGCATGGTTTCTGTAATACACACCCTCAGGGCTTGTTTGGGTGTTGGTAGTAAAGAGTAAAGATAATAGCACAGTGTAATTGTCACAGAACTTTAAATATATTATAAATAGAAGTCAATATTGATATTATTTCTTACATTATTAATATGGATGGAAATAGCCCCTACACAGAAAGTGGATGAGTGAGATCAGATCTCTCAAGATTCTCAACAAGAGGTCCCAAGGAATCTAATAGTAAACAAATGGGAAGGAAAAAGAAAAAAGTCCTCAAAAACAATGAAGAAAGCAAGTGATTTTTGGGGATAGGATGACTTCAGAAGTCTTGAGTTGCACCAGATGTAAAATATTGAATTGCTCTCTGATTTTGCTATCAGATTAGTACTTGATTAATCTCATGCTCAATGACATCTTACATTATAATGTCAATGGGAGAAAACAATTATGTGCAATAATACAAGACAACATCTGGGGAGAAGAGATACTTAATTTTCTAAATTGTCCAGTGCAACGAAATGACAAAAAAAATATTTCTATAAGTGTTTATTTTTCATTTAATTTTTTCAATTTTTTAAATATTTTAAAAGAGATAGTCTGGTGTCATGTTATGTGTTAAGTTTTTTTCTTTCTTCTGTATCAATCAGAACATCTGTTTAAAATCTTTCTGTACTCTGTAGGTGACAGTGATTTTGCAGTACCAACAATGAAGGAAGAAATAAACTTGCCCATATTGCTAGACTGAGATTTTGTTTTATTCTTTCCTTTTTCATGTGTCATGCTGCTGCAACAATAGTAATTTTACAACAATTTTTTGGGGACTGTGTCAAACATCCCATTTACATGATTTTGAACCACACCTTGCTGTGCTGGGATCAAGCTTTTAGGTAACAAAACATTTAAGAAGTATGAAAAGCAGGTAGCATCACAAAGAGTTTTTGTTTAAACAGTTCTGTAATTTGAAAACACCTTGTTTTTATGCAGAATCTGACTTTAAATAATGATGGAATAGCACAGTAGTGGACTTGGTTGAATCTGTTTAAGGTAGGACAACTGTAACACTTTTTTCACTTCACTGACTTCCATCCATAATGCGATCATAAACTCACTACCATTATTGTACACTGTCGATTTTTATGGAGGACAGAGGAAGTATTTTGTATAAAATCAGTGGTTGAAGTCCTCGTAAGTCTTAACCTTTCTTCACAAAAGGCTGAAACACCTGTCTTCCAGTGTCACTTTTTTTTTGAAAGGAATTCCTTTCTGAACATTTTTCTTTCCTGATTGCTGCCATAATTTTAGTAATTTATTTCCATTCTGTTTCTCTTGCATCTCTTTCCTTGAACAGAAACTCAGGCTTTTCAATATTTCTTGGGAGTAGATAGGATCCAATAGAATATTTTATTTCCCTTTCCATTCCCTTCTCCAGAAAATTATTCTCTGTGCACCTTAATCTTTGCATTTGTTATTGTGAGGAAAAGAGTTAGTAACTTACAAGCCAATGGGAAAAATAAAATCTAAGTATATTAGCAAAACATGAATGTTATCCTTTATTTCCTACATCACCCTTCAGGAGAAGAATAGTAGAATAATTTAAGGCATCATACCAGTGGCAGTTTTTTAGATTGTGTAATATTTTTCTTAATCCATAGTGAATTTTGATGTTACCTTTAACTATGCAATTGTGCATGCATGCAGAGAGTGCAGAACTGAAGAAATGTGTTTTCTTGCTACTTCACAAAGTCCCTTTGTAATAATTTGGTGTTTTGCATGAACAATTCTGCAGCATGCAAAATTTCTTTCATTTTCTTTACACATTGTCCATACAGTTTAAAACAGTGTATACATATATATATAAATGGGAAAAAAAATAACACTTTGATATGAGTATGGTAATCTTTGCTCCATTTATATATATACTGCATAAACAGCTTTTAAATATGCTATTATAATATGCAGGAGTCTATTTCTGTCTGTGATATTCCTGTGAGAATATCACAGATATTCCTGTGAGAGGGAAAGACGATCGTCTGCAAGGTGCAGTTGAGTGGGAGAAACAGTCTTGCAAATTACTGTGGGTAATGGGGAGGTGAGAACCATGTTCTTGTTGGTTAAGAATAACCTCCAGCAAGTACTCTTCAGTGTTTTGGCAGCAGTTGAAGCAATTGTCTCAGCTTTCCAGGGGTCTGGTAGGGCCAGCAGTAGAATTATGGATTCTATGTCTGTAGTCAGCTCCTCTCAATCTGTTGCCCATTTTGTAATGCACAGGTCAAACCTGAGTTTCAGGTTCATTCATTAGCACATTGTATGAAATTAGAGCTGGACTGGTCTTTAGCAGAATGAGACTAATCTGACTGGCAACTTTTGCTGAAATTTAACTTGAATCCCAGCTGAAATTATCTTTCAATGCATGGACATCTTGTTGAACTGCTGCATTTCTAGTGAGGTGATCCCACAGCTGTCCATTACACAGCCTTTTTTTTTTTTCCACACAGTGTTTTTAATATGAAGGCTGGTACTCCAAACTTAGCTGCTATGACCACAACTCATAAATAATATCAGGGGTTTCTCCAAATTCTCACCTTGGGCCATAGTATTTTTTATGGAGGACCACTTAGTCCGGATTCATTCATGATGTTCCAGGGCAAGGAGGCCACCTCGTATGGAGTCCATGTAGTTTCCTGTTTCATCATTCTTTCAACAGTTTGGGAGGCAAATAAATAAATAAATGATCAATAAATTGTTCCTTGCAGCCAGTGTCTATATACCTGTGTCTATATAAAAGGCCGAATATTTCTTATATGCAAAAGGATACACTACTAAAGAATGTTCTGTTTGGGAGGGAAGTGTCAGAATTTAGCCAGTTTACACAGGGAGCAGATTTAAATTATGATAATGTCAATGCAGACCAGCAAAAAATTAGAGCTGGTACTGGTTTTCACCCTTAAACCATACTGGTTACACGCCCCAGTTTAAGATGATTGTAAAAATGGCATTTACAGTACACAATGTAAGAATGGCCATACTGCAATATTGCTCAATCTTTGCTGTTTTTACGTCAGTTCTGACTCATGAACCCATTCCAATGCTGCAGTCTTGCCATATTGCATCTTATTATATCAAGTGCCAAGAGCAATAACATAAAACCTTTGTTTTTCCTACATGCTCCATTTAATCTCTAAAAGCAGAACTCAGCTCAGTGGACTGTGTACATATACCAGCATTACACCAGTCCCATTCTGGAACCACAGCAGCCTTTGCTCATAAATTTCTAGACCACAGCAATGCACAAGTGAAGCATATAGGTGAAAACTATGCAAAGTTTAGTATCTAGTAAATCTAAGAGTCACTTTCTGTAGCATTTGCAGTAAACCTCTTCTAGATGGTTGTATTTTAAAGCTACATGCTCTAAAGAGATTTAGCCTTGTCTTGGCACCAGCTGAAAGAATAGGATATAATGTGTGCAGAACTTTGCATTTCAGTAAGCTGATTCATTTCTTATTAGTTGTGGGTGAATGTATGTGGGGGAGGAAGTAAAAGGGAGGGTGAATTTAGTTCTAAGAATATAAATTTTAAAAAAGTCAAACTGTAAACATGGTATTTGAGTATAAATATAGAGTGTCATATTTTCAATGACACTCTTACAGTAATTAGCACTTTTTGAAAGTGTATTATTTGCCTCCAGAAGGGGAAAATATGGCTTTACTGGAGCTGCATGTAAACAGCTTCAAGTGCAAGTTGACATGATTTTTCCAAATAAAAAAATCTAGAAGAGACTGAGACCCAACAGTGCTTGACATAGAAAAGCTACTGTTGATGCATACATAATACATTTCTAGAAAGCTAAGAAGACCAGTGAAAAGCATTCTAAGACAGGACTATGGGCTGCCTAACGTCAGAAAATTACAGTGCATTGGGTTAGACTCCTGAAAATGATCATTTCAGAGGAGCAGACTCTTACATGGGGTAATGGATCACTTCCCAGTGTACTTCTTTGGAAGTAACTCAAGTATGATGTACATCACTCCAAATGACCATCATATCTATTTTCCATCCATTGCTAACGTCTTCTGGTAAACCAGCTATAATCTTTTTGTTCTAGAAGCTCACTTTTTCAGCACTTTGTATACCAAATTTATAAAGCACATCTCTTTCAAAGACTTTTCTTCCCATGATCCAAATTTGCATTACCAGTAGAAGTTTATTATCATGATCTTCATCCATTAGCAGGAAGGGGCTTGCAAATTGGGATACAGGAAAACTGTCACTCACAATTGAGTGGAATTAAAGACAATAGTCATGCTTCATGGTATCTGTGGCTGTCAGGAAGAAGAGACTAATGTATGTTAAAGTATTTATTTTTAAACTTAGCCCTATGTCCCACCTGTAATTTTTAATTGTCGTACTTGTTTATTTGCTTTTACTTTTAGAAGGGTAAGCAGTGGTTGCCATGGCATATAAGATTCTGTGTGGTTTTCATCTGTGATCTCTCAAAACAGCAGTCCTTCCATCTTCCGCAGGCATTTGCATGTTGTTCAAGTTTCTTCTGAGTGAGCTCAGTAAGTCATCTACCAACTTTTCTTGACAAAGAAAATCCATTTTTAGTCTCGGCATCTCCAGTTTTACCCATTGTTGGTTGACATTCTAGTCATGAGGAAGGCTGGAAGAGATGGAAACTGTAAAAATACTGGAGTAATAAGAAAGGGCTTAATTTTTTTCAAATGTGATCAAGTCTGAGATAAAAATTAAAACCAGGCACAGTATAGTTGTTGCCTGTCATTTATGTTTCTTAGCCTTATAGAGACAGTTTCTAGTTTCCCATTTTCATGTGCTCACTGTAATTCAAGTATTATTCAACATTTACATCCAGTAATAAAATGTGATCCTAGCAACCTAATAAAGAAAAACTCCCTGCCCTTTCCTAAATCCTGTGTTATAAGTCAGTATTTCTCTAGTTCATGAGAATGCTGTAAAGGAGAGAGAGTGTATGACTTGCCTTTCTAGAAAAACAAACAAACAAAAAAACCAAAACTGTTAGAGATTTGTATAAGTTTGCCTCCTAAGATAAATTTCCAGAGCAAGTTTTCTGTTAATCCATTTGCTGCCTTTTAGCTTTACAAGTTAAAAAAATTACTTGACACTGATGAAGATCTTACAAAGAATAAAGCAACTGAGGCTTAAAAGCAAAAAATAAGTTAGGTTTTATGATGGGTGACGATTGTTAAAACCATGCAAGAAACTAAGATAAGAGGAAGAAAAAAATTACTCAATAGTCCTGTTGAAAATGTAAGGGAAAGAGATAAAATTTCCTTAAAGGAAGAAAAAAATTATTTCTCCAAGAAAGTAGGCATTGTTGGAGGCCTATTGCTCTCAAAAAACTTTCCCTTATGCTTTTCTAAGTTATGAAACTTTTCCAGTGAAGGACTATATACTCTTGTTTATCATTGTTACTCAAATGACAGGGGAGCATATATATTTTTAATTTACTCAATATTAAAAAGTTATAAATATAAAAATGTGAAGACAGCTAAAGAGAATAAAATTTTAGCAGATCATTTGGTAAAAAATATATACAATCTTACACTAAGTTCAATATTTTATATACTGCATGCTATGCTTCTGGTTACGTATATTTTTTTAATCTCTAACAAATGTAAAACACCACACCTATCCCTGTTCAACAATTAATTGCCTCAATTGATGACCACAAGGGTCAAAAATTCAGTGTTTATTGTCAAACCAGACAGTTTGTTCAGTGGTGTGAGAAAGATAGCAAGGGAGTTACAGAAAAGAAGTCGAAAAGACAGCAAAACCACAAATCTGTTAAAAATAGTTGAGACGAAGTGTCTCTGTTCTTGAAGATGATGTACTGTACTTTCTGTTATACAATACAAAGGAAAGTGATTATAGCAAATTGGCTGTAAAAACACAGACCAGTAACATTTTGTTCTTGTTTTCCTGTGGGATAAAATGTATTGTGGGCTCTGGGGACTTGAAAGGAAGTACATTGCGGGAGGTCTGCAGGAAGATGTGGTTGAGAGATGACTTTCCAAGTTGCTAAAGAAAGTATAAAATGAGCAAAACTAAAAATAGGAATGTGAAGAAGTGAGGAAGATGCACAACGGGAGAACCAAAGAATGTGCACAACCAGTTAAGCTTCTTTCAGAATAAAAGAACAAGAAACAGTGTCAAATTGGGATGATTATTCAAAAACACGTCTTTTCTTACATTTTTATTCGTCTGTTTCTTCTTCTCTTTTTGCAGAAATTTTTAGGAATAAAATGTATGTTCCATTTTTAGGGTCTCTATATCCGGCAATGCACAAGAAACATGAAATGTCAATAGATTCCTTTGTTACACTGAAGTTGCTGAAAGAAATAAATTTTGAAAGTAACTGATATGTTAGAAAATTAGTTATCATCTCCCCTTTAACTGATGGAAAAAATATGAAATGGATATTGGTTCTCATTTTAGGGCAGAGAGAAACCTTAACTGAAAAATTATGTTTCAATTTTAGAGAATTGTGCTGCTAAAGCTACCAAGTGCACAACTTCACACAGAACACACAGTCCCTTAAAATCCTGGCCTATCTGCATAAAGATGCATGATATCAAGTCCTTCACAATCTGCTTAAAAAAAAAAAAAAAAAAGACTGTGAAACATTGATATTAACCAAATCTTTTAATGTATTTTGACTAAAAGCCTTTGGTTTATCAGAAAAGGACTAAAAAAAAAAAAAAAAAAAGACTGTGAAACATTGATATTAACCAAATCTTTTAATGTATTTTGACTAAAAGCCTTTGGTTTATCAGAAAAGGACTCAGGGGTCCTATGAGATACCGAGTTGTTCATGTGCCAGCAAAATGGCCTTGCTGTAAAGAAACCTAATGGTGTCCTAGGCTGCTTTACACAAAGTATTGCCAGCAAGTCGAGGGAGGTGATCTTTCCCCCTGGTCAGCCATGGTGAGGCCACAGCTGCAGTGTTGTGTCCAGCTGTGGGTGCCCAGTACGAGTGACAGGCGTAATGGAGAGAATCCAGCAAAGACTCACTGAGGCCATTGAGGTCTGGAACATCTCTCCAATGAGGAAAGGCTGAGAGAGCTGGCACTGTTCAGCCTGGGAAGATAAAGCTCAGGAGGCTGTTATAAATCTTTGTAAGTACTCAAAAAGAGGGTGCAAAAATGACTGACCCAGGCTCTTTCAGTGGTGCCCAGTGGCAGGACCAGAGCCAGTGGCGCAAACTGAAACACAAGAGGTTCCCTCTGAACATCAGAAAATATTTTTTCACTGTAGGTGTGACTGAGCACTGGCACAGTCAGCTCCAAAAGGTTGTGGAATCTCTACCCTTGGAGATATTCGAAAGCCAGCTGAACCTGATTCTGGGCAGCTCGCTCTGGGTGGCTGGGCTGGAGCATGGGCCACATAACCTCCAGACCTCCCTTTCAACCTCAATCATTTTGCAATTCTGTGATTCTTCAGTTAGTTGATAAGATAAAGGTTGTTCTTAAATGTTTTGATTCAACTGCAAGTATCTTTTCAAGATGCTTGTTAAAACTTTTTTTTCCTCATTCTGTTCAAGGAATTCTTTTCCTCCTTCTTTGAGTCTCAGAATAATACCTTCTTCCTTTTTATTGCTACAACTTTGTTTGCATGCTCCCTGCTACACTGTTGTATGGACAGGTTTACAACATACTTCTACATTTACAAATTCAAAATTGATTACTAAATTAAAAAGAAAGCTACAATAGCAACACAGAAAAACTTTAATTACAAGTATGCAAAATATTTCATATCCACCAACATGTTTCAAATCAATAATTTGTAGCTCAAATGAAGTTTATGACCTGTAGCACTATTAATCAATGATAAGTATGCTCTGTCATAAGAGAAAGGTGAATACAGTAAAATACTGCACAAATTCAAAGCTACAGAAATACATGTATATTAATTTTACATCACTGAAGTACTGTGCATGTTGTGCCAAAGTTGAAAGAACTTTTTTTCCAATTAATTTTTGTGCCAGTTTTACTGAAATACAGAATTTACCTTTTTATCTGCAGAAAAACTCAGGTTGAAGCCCATGTTTCTGTTTTCTGGAAAGGTAAAACCTGATTTTTCTGACTATGAAATTAAGTTTATCATTCAAATTAGTAACTCAAAACATATAGCTAAGTCTCTAGTAAATTCGAGCTGACAAAGATGAGACAGAAGTAAAATTATTGCAATGTAGAAAGAGAAAGATATATATTGTATGAATACCTTTTTCAAGCATCTGTGTATTTCAAAAGGAAATTTATCCAGTAAAAGGTACATAAGTTTCTTGTCCTAATAGCTGCAAGTTATTTAACAAAGGGGAAGCTGTCAACAATACAATTATTTTCTTATATAATAATAGTTATATAATAAAAACTTAATCATAAGTTGATAAAATTATATTTATCATAATTAAATCACATTATTTATAGCAATTTATATTTCAAATATACAGTAATTCTTTTCCCACTTGAATGCAATCTGTCAGCCTTCTACAGTAAGCATCTGCAGTTTCTTTTGGCTGGCTGGTATAAGAAAGAATTGTTAATATAAATTTAAAGAGTTGATATTATAATATATGATATGGAATTAGGAAGAAATATCCATATTCCTGTTGTTTCAATCTTGTGGATATATAAGGGTTTCCACATCTTTCCTTGGCCTTTATTGTTTGTGCTTAATTCAGACATTAAAAACTTCCAGACAACCCAGGAAATTATTTCATATTTTTCTATAATCTTAGACACATCTAATCGAGGTCTAGTAATAAACAAACTGAATGAGCTTACCTCATACAGCCATATGAATGCTGGACTCCTCTAGTTTCACTTCAAAACAGGGCACTTCCAGATGCTTGGCCACTTCCTTGTGTTTTCTCTCCATCAGAGTCTTGGAAAGATTAAAATTTCAGAATGTCTGTTCCAGCTGTACACTACTGTACTAGTGAAAAAGTTTTCCAAAAATGTGGTTTGATTATTGTGCTTTCTAATACAGCTCAAGCAGACTGTTGTGACTGTGTCCTGAATTCCTTGTCAGACTAAATGAGCTCTTAATTTCTCCTCTTAGGTGTTCTTACCACCTTTCTAATCCTTCCCCTCAGAGCTCAGATCTTTGAGCAGCTTTCTTGAGATTTGATGGCCCAGAACTCAACATAGTATGTATTGCTGAACTAAGTTGCAATCTTGAATTTTAACACTTAGGCTGACTTGAAGGAGAATATTTTATTTAGAGGCAGGGCATCCAGTTTTAACAAAATATGTAAGAGGTGTGAAAGCCCGAGGCAAAATGAACATTTTCCAATTGCTTTGTACAGTAATATTTAAAAGAAGCCACATATTTTTCATGTGAATGATTCAGGTAGACAAATTCAATACTTATGGGGGCTGTGATGTGTTGTCCCTAAATACTGATAGGTGACTCAATTTGGAAGAGCATTTTCATATATATTTCAGCTAAAGCACCTCTGAATTTTCGTGCAGGATAATTAAACATTGCTTGTCAGAATCTTAAAAGAAAAGTGTTATTATTAGCCTTTTTAGAATTATTTCAAAGCACATTTCATCTTAACCACCTACTTTTAGAGTCTAGGTAAACATTGGCTTTCTTTTCATCCTTATTTTTAGCTACTGTATTGCTTGTGTGACCGTGAGAGTGTGCACTTGCTTTGATTTCTCATGAGGCTGTTTTCAAGCCACGTTACTGGAATTCATTTCTCAAAGTTCACCCACAGACTGATGAGATAATATGGCTTTATCATAAATGTATACTATCAAAATTATATTAAAAAGTAAGATGGAGGGGAAAAGAGACCAGAACACACTGCTGTGTTTTTTTCAAGATCTGTGCATGAAATCCCTACTGCTTTATGAATATTCTTACTTCAACATTTTTCTACTGTGCTGAAAGTAAAAATCCAATGCATGCTAAAGAGGTTGAAGAAGTAGTGTTTTTACTGAACTTAACCAGTTAATTCAGAACACGACGCAGTGGTGTAAGGACTTTGCATTGAGCACATGTTCACATTTCTACTTGCTTCAGCTACATTTTACTGATGCAAGTGATACCATGCATTGCTGATTAGGTTCTATATTTGATATCATGCCCACTTTTATTCACGTTACCAAACCAGAATTTGCGTGCTGAGTCTTAAGCAGTGAGTCACTGCTGCCTTGAACTTAGTTGCCTTGTAAGTCCTGAGATTGCCTTAAAGGCTACAGTAGGCAGCCTAAATTGGGTCACACACAATCTCTCTTGAAGGACTTGGGTAGGGGCCTTCAGTGACAGTAAGTTTGATTGGCATCAATAACTTGACTAGTGCAAGAACACTTGGGTATATATTATCATGTTTAGGAAACTTTTTTATCTAAAGAAATGTTATGGGGAACTTGTAATAGATTGTTTTATCAAAACAAGTAATACAGAATTTTGCCCCAAGAAGACTTGAGGGCCATTTGAACAAGAAAATAATTGTTATATCTTAAAAATTGAGGCTAGACAGGCCTGGGGGGGCAGAAGAAAAAAAAAATTATTTTCAGGAAAACTCATCCAGCAGTATGATTTCACTGTTGGTACTAGGGGTATTACCTCTTTTTAATGGGTGATGTTTCTTTGCAGTCTCAAAAATACTTCTGGAGAGATATTCAGTTCTTAGGCCAAATTCACTGTCCCTACAAGAGGGAAAGAGAAACATTATATTTTACACAAGAAAGCACCAAGATGAAATCATTTTAGTGATTATCTGATATATGCATTACAAATGGTGAATAAGATTAAATATATAAATTCAGAATATGTGATAAAAGTTTATCTCAATTGGTAGGCTGTAAGTAAATCATTTTGGTTTTACTTCTGGAAGAATATGATAAGGAGCTTTGATGTCGTTTCACCCCAGCCAGCAGCCAAGCCTCACGCAGCTGCTCCCTTACTGCTCCACCAACAGGATCAGGGGGAGAGTCTAAAGAGTAAATTCTAGAAAACTCATGGGCTGAGATAAAGACTGTTTAATAGGGAAAGTAAAAGCCATTCACACAAACAAAGCAAAACAAGGATTTAATTCACTACTTCCCAGGGGCAGGCAGGTGTTCAGCCATCTCCAGGAGAGCAGGGCCCCATCATGTACAACAGTGATTTGGGAAGAGAAACACCATCACTTCAAGCATTCTCCTCTTTCTCCTCCTGCCCCACCCCCCACACTTTATACACTGAGCACAATGTTATATGGTGGTTCTGGAATATCCCTTTGGTCAGTTGGGGTCACCTGTCCCAGCTGTCTCCTCCCAACTTCCCATGTACCCCAAACTTCACCAGCATGGCTGTGCAAAATGCAGAAAAGGCCTTGTCTCTGTATAAACCCTGCTCAGAAACAAGAAAAAAATCTCTCTGTTGTCAAGTCTCTGTTCAGCACAAAACCAAACCATAGTCCTGTACTAGACACTGTGAAGAAAATTAACTCTATCCCAGCTGAAACCAGCACAAGCCTTTACCACAAATCCCTTGTGCTGCCTGAAACTTCTTTAAGGGGTTGCTATTAGTCATCAGCTTCATCTTTAAATCCATTTTCAGCATCTACCTTGGAGATGCTCTTTGCCCTTCTGTGTTCTCTGAAGTAGCCAGGCAGAGCGCACGATCCTGCTCCTTACTGGTGAAGACTTCTCCTGGCTTCAGAAGTAAGTTCTGTCTGTATCCAGCAAGCAGCATATTTTATATAAATTTGTAAATATTAAATAGAAAAAAGATTAAAAAGTGAAGAAATGGGATTTTATTGTCTAAAAAAATTGTTATTTGTTTTAATTTACAGGACTCTTCATGTGCTGATTCTGTATCTGCCAACAAACATTCTCCTGTAAACCACAGTCGCGTGCTGTCACTAGAGAGTCGCTGGACATAAGGCTGATTGAGCCGTTCGAAAGAGAAAACATGAGGCAACAACTGTTCTTTGTAAAGCTCAGTAAAACAGAGAAAGCCTTGAAGCAGAAACTTCTGTTTCTCAAGTTCTTTCCCTTCATCAGCATCCACCCAGTTTATCTCGAGCAGAGGTGTGTGTTCCTTCCATTTTTCTGAGACAAGCAGGTATTATACGTATAGATGCTTAGAGGATGAGCACTAAGGAAAACATGCCCTGCCTGCCATAATGGACTTGAACTGATGAGAAAAGGACATCAAAACTCAACTTGCAGAGAAGAAGAAAAGCCAGTTCCAAACCCTGGAGCAATTATGTGACTTTCTTCCAATTTATCTTCTTATCAAAATTTATCTCTGCAAGGAATTGCTGAAAGACTGTCTGTGAGAATGAACCTTTCAGAGGAATATCTCAGGTCAGTGAAGAAACAGTCAAACACAATGAATTATCATTCAAGTTAACGTCATGTTTTTTCCTATAAATTTTGGGGGTCAGGGGTTTTAGTTTGTTTGGAAATAATTGAAAACAAAATTTTATTTTTTTATTTTTTTTTATCAGAGCATCTTGCATATGCCAAGGGGAATTATATTTTTTGTTCAATCCTAGGAGGATTTTTTTCAAGTATGTCTCATAGTTGACTTCTTTAAAAAAAAAAGGAAATAGTGTGAAACTCATGATCATTATTCTGTAATTTTGCGCATTTTATTCTGATACTCTTTTTGTAATGTATTTTGAAAAAGCATAATAAAAGTTTTCTTTTAATTATGACTTCTATGAGTTGATGTTTTTCTATTAGGCCCAGCATAAGTAGAAAAATCATAATCTCCCATTCTTTCAGTAACTGAAATTTTGTCTTAGCTGCTTTTTTCTCGTGTTCCTCTTCCAGCCTCTCCTAAGATATTCCAACAGAAAAGTATCTATATTTCAATCACAATGAATTTCAGATAGTAGATAGAAATTAGCAAACACAGGCTAAACCTAATGAATCTATCAGGAAGGCATATGTATTATAGAGGTAATTAATTGTATAAGAAATTATGTGTGTTAATATATATATATGTGTGTGCAGAAAGAGAGAGAGAAATTTTGCATGTTGATCTGCCGGAAGGAAGAGGTAGGAAAGAAGGAAGACTCAGAAGAATTTCTCAGTATTGTAGGTAAACTCTTTGTTCAAACCTATTTTTCTCTCCTTCTCATGTAAATATCATGTAAAGTATCAGTGGTGAGAAAAACTGCTTACAGTACACTAGTATCCATAAAATTCAAGATGCATAATTGAATGTTGTCCCTAAAAACTTGCTGTAAACTTCTGCTTTCCCTACAAAGCCCCTTTGTTGTGGGGTCATCTTTGGCTGAAATATGTGAAAGCTAAAAGTCAGTAGGGTACTGATTTATTCTGTGGGAATATAAATCCAGGAAAATATTGTCTTTGTAAAAAAAAATTAGGAAAAAAAAAGGAAAAAAGTAAGACATGCTTTATGTTTATTGTTTTATTTGGGAAATAGAAAACATTTAATCAGTTTATGCCAAAAGCTCAGGATAAAAATCAAACTAATCTTTTAGACGTAAAAATTATAGGAGAATAGTGCTTAGAATGTGGTGAATTTCCTCTTAATGGAGTTCACTTTAGAGATAAGTGCTAACTTGGTTAGAGTCATACTAACTATTATTGCAACTGGGAAGACTGCAAATGTACTTCAAAATTCATGGATCGATAAAGGAATTCCCACCCTGACAAGTTGGAGTTCTGCAAGGAGGCAAAGCATCACTTTTGTGCTGCTGAGACTCAAAGCATGAAGGACCCAGCAGTGTAAAACAGTAGATTGTTTTTTCTGCTGATAAGAAATGCAAAAAGTCAATAGAGTGGATACCATAGCATGTCACACTGGTAGAGTAGAAGAAATAAAGCACAGATGAAAAAAGAGTGGGAGTGTGTAACAAAATAACCAGAGCAGAAATGTGAGTTTTGAGACTTAGTGAACAACTAATCAATAACAACAGACGGACTCAGATTTGTCAGAAACATGAAATGTCAGTGAAGTCCGGGGTCGGTGTTCTTTCATATCTGTTGATGAACCATACATTTTATCTCTGTTTACTCAGTCAATGTTTAGAATTAAATAAAAACCACTAAAACTTTGGATTTAGCTTAAGTGTGATTCATAGCTAAAAGTCTGGGTGACATTTTTAACCTAGTTGTTCTTTTCCTGTCCCATGTCTGGGACCTGATTGCAGTCTCAAAAGGCTAGAAAATTTGACGTGAATTAACTTTAAAGGAGAATAAGCCTGGCAGTGTCCTACAAAAGTTGTCCACATTTCTTTTTGTGGGTCTTGTCAGCCGAGCTTAAAGCCAGCTCTTCCTTTGCTTCAACTGTATGGTCTAGTAAACATCATTTACTCTTCCTGATTTTTTTTGGGAATTACAGCTGACTGAGTGTGCACTCAGCCAAAGAGAGAGAGAGAGAGCCTTCATTTAGAATAAAACTTTGCTTCATATTTTATTTGTCATCCTTAGCCAATTACTACATTATTTAGTTGAATGAAATCAGACATAACATATGTGCAAAGTGATCTTATTTCCTCACTTTAGAGGAAAAGATTGGAGTGTTTTGTTGTTTGTTTTTGGGTTTTGTACTTTATTTGGGGGGGGTGTGGTGTTGGGGGTTGGTTATGTTTCTTTGTTTGTTTGGTGGCAGAAATCTTATTTTTAGCTGCAAATTCAAATTAAGTGTACCTTGACTTTTATAAGATAATTGACATGGTCCAGCATGACATCCTGAACTGGGGAGATATTGACGAATGTACTATTTGATGGATAAGGTATTGTCTGGATGGCTGCATCCAACAAATTTCCAATACCTCAGCGTCCATATGGAGACCAGTAACAATCAGTGTCCTTTAAGGGTCAATGTTGGGACCAGAACTGTTCAGTATCTTTATTAATGACTCAGACTGTGGGATTGAATGCACCCTCAGCAGGTTTGTGGATAGTACCAAGCTAAGGGGTTCAGTTTGATGAGAAGGGAATGCATCCAGGGGGACCTTGGATCTTGACATGGTTGAGGTGTGGGCTTCATGTGAAGCTCATGCAGTTCAACAAGACCAAGTGCAAGGTGTTGTACCTGAGTTGGGGTAATCCCCAGCAGCAATGCAGACATCATGAATAAATTGAGGGCAGCCCTGCAGAGGACTTGAGGCAAGGCAACTATGAGCTGGCAACATGTAGTTGCAGCTCAGAAAGTCCATTGTACCCTGGGCTACATCAAAAGAGGTGTGATCAGCAGGTCAAGGGAGGGGGTTCTGCCCCTCTCCCTGTTGTGAGACCCCATTTGGAGTACTGCATCTCTCCTTTGAAATCTGTGGGTCGACAGAAAAGCTGGGAGCTGATGCTGCGGATCTGTTTGATGCATTCCATGTAAAGGGGGAAAAAAAGATCCAAAATTTTACACAGTCTGATGGAAAGAGTGTTCCTCAGCCTGTTCTAAAGTAGCAGGTCAGTTCAATAAACCATACTGGATTTCCTTGTGATTTTTTTATATTTCAGTATGGTTTTATTTTTGTTTGCACAACAATAGTGCTGCTGCTGTGATTGTTATTGCAGGACATAGCGTGCTACACTAGAAAGGAAAAGAGTATTGCAAGGAAACATTGCACTGAGTGCTGTATTCACAGAAGTTGTGATTGTTTTGTTTGTTTATTTGGGAAAACAGCTATACCTGGCCTAACACATGCATGAGATCTCCATATTTTCAACATCCCATGTATTTTATATGGTTTCTGCATGTCAAGAATGTTGAATTAATGAAAAATGTTCTATAAATAGTTAGTAGGTGATAATAGTACCAAATAAAAATATGAAAAGATTCTAAATATGATGCTAGAAAGGAAATGTTTGAACCTCAGGAAAGTAGACTTTTATTCACTGTACCTATGTTCCTCTTTACTACTTGGACATTACCTTTTTAATATATTCTTCCCCCCGTCCCAGTACAGTTATGTACAGACTTAGTGTTTTCTTTTAAAAGTAATAAAAAACATATTAACTGTCAGCCTTGTTTGATTTAAATATTTCTTTTAATTGAAAATTTAAGTTAAAATTTTCCTAACAAATTCACCTAAAAAGGGTGAGACATTTAGATCAAAATATTATTTACTTTTTTCCAATGGAGAAATTGAAGAAGTCCAGTTTTAGCAATCACACAATTTAAAACTTAGACAAGAAGAAAATGGGGCAATAATTAAAAGTATATATCTTTAAATTCTTAGATAAAATCTACTAAAAAGAACTTATTTGGTTGCAACTTCCCTTCAGAAAATCACTTTATGCATGTAATATACAAATGGAAAATAATTTACTAATTGTACAACTTCAATTAACTTTCCTGTAAACATCTTTTCATATATACATCAGCTGTCTAAATAGTAGTTGAAGATGTGATTTTATTTGACATCTCTTTAATATATTCTTGTTGGCTTCTGAGGAGCAGAGTTAGACAAAAAACATAATTTAGGAATTGGGAAAAAGACTGTTGTAGGCCTTGAGCCAGCAAGCATGTATGTTTGCATTTAAATCTCTGCATGTGGGGAGCTCTGTTACACTGCAAATCCTGTTGAAGTGTAGAAAGCTAATCACAGTCCTGTATGTGTGAAGGAATTAGACCTTGTTTTCCCACTGAGGTTAAATTCTACATTTTTCTCTGCTAACTCAGCTTTTATTAGCTTTGAAATATTTTAGATTAAACTTTGCCTCAGGCATGTGGTAAGCAAGGTGATTTACCTTCGTTTATTTGTCATTGAAGCAGTGGAGGGAAATAATGTATGATCTAGAGGTTATCTTGCTGTTTTATAGCTTGCCAAGGTTATGCAATATGTAAATTGCCCAAAAGTAGTAAAGTTTTCCAAGCAGCTGCAATATATATATTTATTTACTTTTTTCTTATTTACTTTACATTCAGGAATTCAAACCTCTAATAGGTCTATATTCCAAGGTCTACAATGATGAATTTCAAGTAAAATTATTTCCCTAGGTCAGCTGCAGTATCTCTGTTCAGAGCACCAGTCTCGTTTCTTCTCAGAACTCCTGTGGTCAAGAGAAATCTCTTGAGTACCTTCTTTTTCTGACTCTTTCTTCCAGGATTTGGCTTTTCAAACAGAAATTAAATAACCTGTATCCCGTGAACATTTCTCTATCTCTTAATGATTTTCCTTAGAGACATATTCTGCCTATTAGAAAACAAAGTTCAGTCTCCAGACACCTGCTAAAAAGAGATTTGATTTTTCATTTCTTCTATGCAGTCTGAGTTTTTGTGTGTTAACAAGACAGTGCCTGATGATTTTGGTTTGCTTTTTGGTTTATTTGTTTGGGGTTTTTTTTTCCTTTTTGTGGTTTGTTTGTTTGGTTGGTTTGTTTTGGTTTGGGTTTTTTAGTTTGGTTTGTTTTGGGGTTTTGCTTGTTTGTTTGTTTGTTCTGATCCAGGTAACCTAGACTTTTTAGGTGAAGTTCATGATGATGTAGTTTCATCTTGAGACACTGGGAAGCTTTCCGAATCCTCCAATATTTTCGAAGTAAATAAAGAGAGTTAGGGCACCTCCACCCTGTAAGATAAAGCATAGAAAGTCTTGCTATAAAAATACAGGTTTGATGGGAGCTGTTGGGTTGTTTCCATGACTTTCCCACACAACAGCCTCTGCTCTCATTTCCTTCTGACATCTCAGACAAAGCATACTTAAAGTGACAGCAAAATGATTCTTTAGTAATTTAAAAATAGACTACTCATATTAGAGAATCTTCCTTAGAATTAATCTATCATGAGATGCTTTATTTCTTTTTGTTGAAAAAGCTGTTCCTCAGGCTTGTTTAAGGGAAGTGCTCTCATGAAGGCAAGGCATGTTGCACAGGACATGCAGAAGCCTCTAGAAACACTTGCATGAGCAAATATTTTCAGGGAGAAAGTTCCATACCTCCATGCTACTCTGTAGCAATATGTGGGGAAATGTTTCATTAAGGAAAGACGTTTTATCAGTGGTCATCGAAGTTCCACAACCAGGAACTGTTGAAATACTCCATTAATTTCTGCAGTGTCAAAATGAACAGGAATGAAGCAAGATTAAAAACCTGTGGAAAAGTAACAATTTGACGAAGATGTGAATACCAGGGCTGTTTAGCAATGGGCTGGCAGGGTGTTGGCTGGCTGGATGTCAAAGAAGAAACCTTTTTTGGCATGGTGTTTGTTTGATGCAAAGATAGCCAAAGGTCTTCAGGAGGAACAGTGCAGTTTCTGACCATTGTAAACAATGTGTGGTGAAACTGAAAGGGGAGGTGGAAAGGCTGCCTTCCAGACATCCTGGAGATACCAACAATTATTTGGTTTCTAATCTCAGCTCTGCTATAAATCATTCCACTCTCTTATCCATATAAGTATCAAATTAATTACTCACATTATATGAAATTAGCCTCAGCATGGAATCCACCTTGCTAATTTTTGCTTCTTATTCTTATGATTTTGACTCTTAAATAATACCAAGTGATCAAATTTATCATACCAAATATTTAATGTGTCAGTGTATCCTCTGAGTCTGTCCTGGTGATATTTTAATTAAGAAATTATCATAATTCATCAGTAAAATAACCAATATGCTGCTGCCAGTCCTTTAGAATCTGTAAAAGTCCCTGTCAGCTTGTGGGAGCACAGATTTCAGATGAGCTTTCTTTTGTGGAAACCTGGAAGGTTAACTACTAAATCTGCTCAGAACACTTTTTCTGGAAAAATTTTGTTATTGAAATGTCGCATGTTTTTAGGCTGAAAGGTACATCAGGATGTCCCTCATTCACTCATGCTCCAAAACAGCCATCTGTGAGGCCAGACCAGGTTGCTCAGGACTTTGCCCAGACAGGCCTCAGAGCCCTTCAAGGACTGGAGCCTGCCACACCTGGGCGATCTGGCTGTGCCTGCTCCTGCCTGTCCTCATGGGGAAAGGTTTCAGAACACAGCCTGAACCCTTTCACTGTCCTTCATGCCTGGCATACCCTGCCCTGCCACACACAGCTCTTGAGAAGCCCAACTGCCCCTCTACATCCCTCTACACCCCCAGTAGGCACTGGAGTGGCTGTGATGTCCCCCTGACATTGTCTTTGCTCCAGGCTGGACAAGTGTCACTGCCTCAGGCTCTGGGACAGTGCTCACAAGACACCCTCAAGTCCTGACAGCTGTGGAAATGAACTCACTTCAGGTAATTGGTGTCTTTCCTGTGCTGGAGGTCATTAAACTAGCCACAGCACCCAGATGTGTCTGGCAGTGAGTGCTGGGCAGAGGTGACAAGTCCTGAGCTCTTGGCAGTGCTGCTGCTGACACAGCCCTGGATGACACTGGACATCTTTAACACCAGGGTTCACTGCTGGCTCCTGCCCAGTTCCCAGGGCCCCAGGGACAAAAACCTGCCTGAAGTATATAAAAGACATTCCTGGTGCTTTTTTTTGTCCACAGATGTAGTAGTTTTTGCACATAAGGCAATCAGGTAAGATTTGTATGATTTATGCCTGGCAAATCCATCCAGACCATTCCAAATTGTCTCCTCCTTCTTGTGTCAAATCAGTAGCTCTGCCAAACCAGAAGAAGGAGAACAGAGAAAGCAAATTCTGGCTTTAATAACATGGTTAAATTCTGATTTAGAAAAGTGAGATATAGCTGAAAGTTTTGGACAGGAAAGGAAAAATTTCTGCTGTGGATCAGGAAGCCCATGGACTCAAACTGGCAACTTTTTACAAAGTCACCCCAAATAGTCAGGAGGACTTCTTTTCTCTGACAATGCTTTTTTTTCTGGAAAAGTGTTCCCTGTCAAATGCTGTTTTTAACTAAAATTATCAAAATGCCTCTGTTCCACTAAGAAGCAAAGATGATTCTGAAAACTTCAGAGGTTGCCCAGAAAAATAATTTCTGTTCTTGTTCTGTTCTCTCTTCAGTTCCTGTGAATGCTAAATGGATTTGGTATAATGGCACCTAGTAGAGGAAATTATGACGTAAGGCAGCAGTCACATAAAATAACTGACTTTAAAGGAGCCTGGAGAAGCACTGATTATTAGAAATAGATGTTCTTCTGCACACGTGTTTCAAATAGGTTCCTGCTGAAGAGATCACAGATGCTTTAATATCTGCTTTAGCTGGGGGGCCACTATATTTCCATTTCTGGTTTATGTAGTCCTTCTCTCTCCTTAAGCTGCAAGTTTCTCCAAAGAACTGAGGAGGAGAAAGGTATTTGGCCAATGTACACTGAAGCTGTAGTGATGGTAAGGAAGAAAATGTGAAAAAAAAAAAAGTCTTGTCAAATATATATTTTCAAGAGAGTGGTCATTAAAGCGTGATTTCAATTAAAAAACCCAAACACTATTCACCAAAACCCCCAAACTAGACTACTGCATAATAGATCTAAGGAAATGATGAAGTGACCTTGTCTGCTTGACTTAAATAGTGAGATGTAGAAAAGAGTAACTGTGTAGTGGTAGTTGACTCAGGAAAAAAGGCAGTGCTTGTCAACACAAATTTTGAACATGAGAGTAATGCAAGTTTTATTGTCATTTAAATTATGTGGACCAGTGAAGCTCTTTAAATACCTGCTGCATGTTTCCTTGGAAAAGAATCAATGCTTGTTATTCAACATCTTTGGAAATGAGAAGTACTAAGGAAATAATTTCAGGGATTTTATATGAAAAATGTAACATGCACACCTTGTGTAGATGAACACAAAGGTTTTGGGTGTTTTAGTCACTGCTTGGACTGCTTTAGAAAATCTTGCAAACTGACAATAGAATTTTTGATAATGGATGTTCCATAAATAGTTTACCTTGATGGGATATTTAAAATTGCCATTTAAGTGCAATTTTTTGGGATGCCCTTCCATGAAGGTTTTAAAACACTGTAAAAAATCTCACATTTTAAAAGAGCAAATAAAATTAGCTGAACTGCACAGTCTTATTGCTTTTTGATATGTAAAATAGTTTTGCAAATTTATTTTGGCTCATTATCTCTCCAATTTGTCCTATTCTTGCAACCACAGTTTTATTATTGTACGTTTAATACTGTGAAACATTTTATGGACTGTTACAAGAGTGTAACATTTCACAGTCTTTCCAAACACAAAATAAGTTAGGTAAGCTTTCATTCTGACTAGACTAAAATGGTTTAACAAATCTTTAGTGTCCAAAGTTTCAAAATGACTTGCTACAGATCAATTACTCTGTCCACTTGACATGGTGCTGGTGGAAAAGGGAAAAATCATTCAGACCAGCTTGTCTGCCCTGCCCTGCACACATGCATGCCTTAGTGAAAACAGCAGGAGATGCACTGTTAAATATGTTTTAGAGTTCAGATTGCCCTAAACATTGAGCTATAGAAGTGCAAATGAAGCGATTTAAAACATCAAATAATGTAGTAAAAAATTGACCTGTACATGAAGCCTGTTTTTTTTATCTTTTCTGTTCTTTTTTGAAATGAGACCTTTTGAAATGTGTTGGATAAAAGCAACACGGTTCTATTAGACTTTTAACAGGCTTCCACCAATATGATTTGAAAAAAACAGTCTTTGCTAGCAAAGCAGATGACACAGGTCAGTTCCTCTGTTTCCTTAAAAAATTAATAAATCCAAAGGAAACAAAAAACCAAACTAACCCCCAACCCGCTTTTGTGTATTTTTTTAACTCAGATTTTTCTTTTAGAATTATTTTTAAAGTGTGTAAGGAATCCGGACTGTCTAGCAAGTTTTATTCTCTTGTGTTTTAAATCCAGCTTTTCCCATAAAGGGGTATGCTAACAGTGTGAATACCTCCAGCTACACAGGTGTTCTGTAACAGATTTTTATCCATAGAGAAATGTACCTTGTGCTCAGCTGCCTGGCAAGATGGGAGACTCCACAGTGCTTCATGACATGAGCTAGAGCTGAAGAACACTGCTATACAGAAAGAAAAGTAAGCTATGCTTTATAAATGTGCACAGTCAATTTCCTCTTTTTTCCCTGTTCCTTCATGTCCCTGTCAACTTTGGAAAATCAGGTAAATGTAGACTCATGGAGTAATGCAGGAGGCCATGAAGACAATATCTTGCTGTTGTTCTGCTTCTTATACCTGAGTATATTTGAAATATAATTAATCTCATGAAGAAAGAGCAAAAACATCTTGATTATGATGACTGACTTTCATCAGTCCTCAGAACATATTTTTGCCTCACGTTTCTTTTTAACATATGTTCATGCATGTGTATGATTTACTACATTGTAAATAAGCAATTAAAAATATTTTATCTAACTTGCTTTGAGGAAATTCTGTTTATTGGTAGGAGGGAGAAAAAGGGAAATGTGAAGGCATTTTGTCTTACCCTGCAGAACCAATGGAAAGATTAGAAAGAGTCAGGAAGAGCACATGACAGGGAAGAACATACTTAAAATCATAGACTCAAAGAACAATTAAGGTTGGAAAAGAGTACCAAGATCATTGAGTTCAAGCTTTGACCAAACACCACCAGGCCAACTAAATCCAAATGCCTAAGTTCTCTTGAACATTTCCAGGAATGACTCCACCACCTCCCTGAGCAGCCTATTCCAATAAAAACTCTCTCAGTGAGTAAATTTTTCCTGATGTTTAACCCAAGCCTGCCCTGGCACAGCCTGAGGCTGTGACCCTTTGTGCTGTCACTGGTTTCCTGGGAGAAGAGGCTGACCCCCAAAGGCATTGCCTGTCAATTCCTGTCAAGGAATTGAACAGGTCCTGCTGCTCAGCCAGGACCATTACTTGGCCCTGCTCTTCCTTGCATATGTAAACCAGAACCCAGATCCTCCTATCCCACAGGATCCTTGAACATGGTAGCTGAACACCACTAAATAATTAAAAGTTACCATGAAAATCTACACACTCTGGAGAAATAAGCATACATACCTCAGGCTCTGAACAAGTTTTTTTTTTTTAATTTTACTCTGGAGTTCATGATTTTAACCTCTCACATAAAGTTTTAAGAAATAACTTTGCTTTGTACACTAAATTGCTTTCAACTTGCAACAAAAATTGTAGTTTCTGCTGGCTAACAAAGTTTGATTTGACTAGGGCTAAATTCTGAAAAAAAAAAATAAGAGCAATTAGCTAGTAAATTAGTAAGTAATCGCACAATAAGATTACACAATCTTCATTATAAAATTTTCTAAGTGTCATAGTAAGTATTATGATAATAAAAAAGGAGCCTGAGTATTTGCTTTCATTTTAATCAAACAGCAGATGAGAAATTATTGTAATGGAATCAAGATGGTTTCTTCCTTGATCTCTCAAGGTCCTAATTTCCTATCTTCTCAAATTCACTCCTTAAATCCCATATTCCAGAGGAAATATTCATATATTCACTATGTAATTAGAAAATTTCAGACCTCATTTAGTTGTTTAAAGCATAGTAATTAGCTCAGTAAAGGATATTTCTTTTCTGCTGTTTTGGTTGTTTTCTTTATGTGCTGCCCAAGTTTTACTGAAAAGCCCCAATATGCTTTGAGGAATTATAGACCCTTTGATTTCAGAAAATGTTTAGAAATGGGAAAAAAGACATGTGCATACATGTGTACGAAAGGAAGTGCTATTATAAATCTTTGAAGGATTGCTAGAAGATTTTATTAGTACATTTGAGTTTATTCTGTCTTGTCCTGTGCTTGTTATTTTCTTTATAGATCACATATCTTTTTGATAGCAATGCAATTGAAAAATGCTGGAAGGTGAGAATATGTGGAGTGTTCACCCCTGTAAATTTATCAACCAACTAAATATAAAAAACATATTGTGAATGGTTTAATGGTTATTTCTTTAGAAGCCCTTTGATGGAAGGTCAAATACACAAGCTGTGAGAAGTTTCCATAGCCAACCTTCATCTTACTGCAGATGAGTGAGTTCAGTGCCACTCCTCCACAATAAAAAATAAAAAAAAGCCAAACAAACCAGTAGTGATTACTTTAATGAAAGTCTGTGCTGCTTAACAATAGTAATAAATATATATATATATATATATGTGTGTGTGTGTGTGCGTGTGTGTGTGTGTACAATTCTTAGTTGGATTTGCATATATAGGGTTGATAAAAAATAGACATTTTTTAGCTGAGGGAAGACACCTGGTCTGGAGTTACATTGCTGGTAAGCCTACACACTGAATCACTAGAAATATAAAAATCATCAGCTTGAAAAGAAACTAGAATAAGTAACTTCTAATGTAAGTCTGGTGTGTGACTCATAATCCAGTGTTTTCAGTATCTGTCTTAACCAGCTCCCTGGTTTCTAGATAAATGATTCTATTAGTGTCAAATAGTAAAACAGAGCATTTAATATTTAAATATTGAAACCAAGTTTTCTATGGCTAACTGAGCATAACGTCCACAAGGGAGTGAAAAATCCAGCAGGTGCTTCTGTAAATGACAAATATACTAAAAATACTACATGTTAAGAGCTAAGGGAGGGAAGTGAAATGGATGGTATTTATGTAGGACATATATAGTGACAATTGTAGCTTAATGCTAGCCCAGACCTAACTCTACATTTCCTTTATTTTGCAGTTGAAGTTGGCTAAGTTTCCTGCAGAGAAAGATAACTAATGCACTAAAGCTCGCAATCAGTGGTTTAAAATTACTACTAAAAAAAAAAAAAAATAAAAAAAAATTTAATATGTATAATGAAAAAAGGTCTATTTATATTCAATAACTATTACCAGTGATCCAGGCAAAACTGAACTCTCTTAAAGGATAAAATGTAGTTGGTATGGCTTGGGATACCTAGATTTTTTTCTTTGGAAAGTACATGGAAGCTGTGCTGAAGCAAAAGTTGGCCTGTAAGTTGGAGAATACCCCAAATATTACATTTAAACTATATTTTTTCCTTCTTCTCACCAATTCAGTTCCTCACATAGACTATTTTTGTGTCTATTTAAAATGTGAGCAGCATTTTTTTTAAAAGGTTTTGTATATCTTGCTAAGTCTCTGCCTAATGATTCTCCTATAGATGGTAAATTCCTTATGGTCAGAAGTCTTTTTCCTTTAGTCTGGTAAGTACAGTCTCAGACTTAATACATCTGTATTGCTGCTTCTGTTACCAGCTGTAATATTGTTGTTTTATAACTTAGAGGCACTTTGTCACAAGCTTTCAATTTTCCTTATTTTAGTGATGTTTAAGGTTATTGGCTTAAATTATTGGCTTAAATTATGGTTATTGGCTATTTTTGGTACATAATAATGTGATTGCATTGCCATCTTTTGTTTGAGAACTCAGTTCTTCATCCAGCCTTAAAAACCCTTAGACATCTAGGTGGTAACGTTAGAATAAATATCTACTGATTACATGTCAGCTCCCATCCCATGAGAAAGCCTCTGAAACGGGAAACCTGGGCAGGTTGCATTGATTAATGCCTTTAGTTTTGTAGGCAAAATGTTTCGATTCTGTTCTATGTACCAGATGTGCATAAAATTGTGACAGAGTCATTTTTTAAAATTCCTCTAAACTCCTCTTTGTTTGGTACCATTTTTAAAGACAGAGTGACATCTCTTCTTTCTTAGCATGTACTTAATTGAGCATAAATAAGCCATGAATGGCCTCACTCCATGTCTGTAAACATACACTGAAAACCAAATGCAAGAAATACATTTTGTTAATGCAGGAAACATAAATGCTGTAGAATTAATTTTAGCAGCTAAGTGTTTATTTTCAATAACCTCTGTTTCATAATTCTATAGTAATTATTTAAATAATGTCCCTGGTTATTTGGTGATTAGCACATTTTAATGATGAAAACATTCATTAATTAATTAGAAAAAAATGTGTGTTTTTCCTTATGGCATGGTTCTTTCCTTTTCCTTGGTTAGAATGGATAAAAAATTAGAAAATTTAGACAAGTACAAGCTCTGCTTCAGAGACAATCTCTATGCTTTATCTATCTGTCTGCTCTGTTCAGCAGAACAGACAAATGTTCCTGGTCTCCCATTAATTGCTTCTCTTCCTTCCCATCTTCTTTTCAACTTCTTTACAACTTCTTTACAACCGAAGGAAAAACCTTTGCTCTATTTCTGTCTCATGCTAAAATATTACTTGGCCTTAGCTGTGCTCTCAGTCTACATTTCTGTATTTGAAATGAATGCAGAACCTTTCTGTCTCAATGGGTTTAGGAGAAGTTTCATATCAAATAGCGAGTGGAGTATGGAATAATGAATCAGCTCATAGCTACTGTTTGTATGATTTTTGATCCCAAATTTTCTTGGTTTAATCCTGGAAAGAGAAGGTTCAAGTGAATATGAATATGTGTTCTTGCTAGCTTAAATTTTTAAAAGTTTGGAGTTTTTCAGTGTCCCCCCTACTTCTTATTCTTGCAGTACCAGACCATTGTCATTTTCTACTTCCAGTAACAGGCTCCAACAAGCTTCTGCTAAAGAGAGATGTTCTAATTCAGGTGCTGAAACCAGACACAGTGGGACCTCTTGTCCTGTGGCTTGAGCATGATAATGCAGTAGAGAAGACTCTTAACATTAAACAAAAATTTATTTCTATTCTAAATTACAGTTTCAGAAGACAATCAAATGGCATGACTAAATGTAAACCCAGAAAACTAAACTCCTTTGATATGAAATTAGTTTTGTAGGCAGCTGTACACCAAAATAAATAAAATGAATTATTGAAATAATATTTATTATCAGAAATATCAATATAAATCTTAATACCAGTCTTAGAGCATTAATTTGGTACCCTTTTAAACTCCCAGCTGTGTTAATACATTATATTAACCATATAACCATATAACCATTAACCATTTAACTAATTCCATATTTATTTTTACCCAGTCTTCAGCTTCTAAATAATCTCTCTGCTCCTCAAATATAATATATCTGGGATTTTTCATATCATAAATAAAAATTAGGTCACATTTTCCTGAAGCTGCAGCAAAGATTACCCAATTTGTAATAAGAAAATCTCTCTACCTCATTAATTAAAAGAAGTTTTAAATTTTCTATACATTTTATGTCATCAAACTCAGAAATACTTTTTTTAAAAATGTTATGGAAAAAAATATATATGTCTCTACCTCAATTTTTAAATAAATTCACAGTTAATGCTAGGTAGGTGATCAATTTTTAATTGAGTAGCTAAAATATAATTAAGGAATATAGGGAATTTCTTGAACTGGGGCATTTTTCACTAGTATTTGATATGAAAAGCAACTACATTTTCCACAAAATTGCATTGGGTAGCTTCAGAGAATGAAACTTAATTTTATTGCCTCTTAAAATAATTTTGCAAGATGAGTCTTTAACCCAAAAAAATTTTCAGAAATTCTTTTATTTCCCACTTTTTATGGCTGAATCTTCTGCCATTCTTATGTGCATTAATGCTGAAAATGTTTTATATTCAGCCTTAGATATATAACTTGTCTCTAAAGCACAGAGTTTATGCTTAAGACACATGTTCTGTTTCTAGTATTTTCCCATCCAAAAGTCACTCTTCCTGAACAGCCCCTTCAGTCCCAGAGAAGATTTTGTATACCCCAGCCATATTGTGTTTTTGCTGTACAACACTCTGCTTTCATTGACTTGCTTTCCTAAAATCTTGGAAAGAATTTTATATAGACAAGAAATCTGGGTTCACCTCTGCTGCTAGATGAAGTACATCATAGATAATTCTTCAACCTAGAAATCGGATTTAACGTGACACTTACGAGTGCGATGTGCTTTTTACAAAACTCCAGCAGCTCCTCAATGCATAGGGGAAAGTGCTATTTCATGCATAGATGTTTCTGAAATACACTGGGAAGGTAGGATTATTATTATACTTAAGACCCAGAGACTACTGCCTCCCATCCACTAACAGACACACCTCTATTCCCTCTTCCATGAGAAATGAGAATAGGCTCAGATATATCCATGTCAGTAGACTGTGTTTACTTGAAATAATTTTGACAACATATGTAGCAGAAAAAAGTGGAAGAAAAGAGGTCAGCATAGTTCATCTAAATACAAGTTGGTGAATTAAAACATATTGTCTTCCTCGTTGCTTTTTGAAATTTCACGACCGTCCTGCATATCCTTGATGCCTCTGGAGTTTGGACTGGATTATGTGTTCATTTCATGAAGAGAAGGTAGAAGAATAGCCAGTGAAATTGCCAGTGGAGCTGCCTCTGTGTGTCTCCTTTCTCTAAAGGGCATGAGCTATCTGGGGTAGGCATAAGCTGCTTGTTATCTGAGTTCAGCAGCAGGTCACTTCTTTTCTCAATAGGTTTCACTACAGCCAGAATCAGCTGCCACAGTTTGGTTGTCTTTTTTTTTTTTTGTGTGTGTGTGGGGGCGTTTTTTGTTTGTTTTTTTTTTATTTTTTTTGCAAGAGGAGAAAGGAAAGAAATCCAGAAAGGCAATTGAGGCTAAACAAGGGGAATGGAATCAAGGGACCGGTTCTGAAAAATGGCATATTGGCAAAAGTTTGTACCATATTATGGAAGTATTTCCACAGAAATGGAGCTTTTTGACAACAATACTGATTGTTGTCAATTGATTTGACAGCAATACTGAGTGTGTGAGTATTCTGGAGGATTTCAAATATTCTTGGCATATT
Organism: Parus major; assembly: GCF_001522545.3. Classification (NCBI taxonomy): domain Eukaryota; kingdom Metazoa; phylum Chordata; class Aves; order Passeriformes; family Paridae; genus Parus; species Parus major. Next base: position 34,933,741 of record NC_031768.1, read on the forward strand.
CCAAAAGAAGTTCAAATTCACTGACAATAGTTTTAAGATTTACACCATTCTATCTACTACAACAAACTCTAATTTACTTATGTGTAGTATTCTAAGCTACTTTCTAAAGGAAGAAGGGTATATTTACTAATTTTACGTACATATATATATATATACACATGTGTGTGTGTATGTATATATATGATATATTGTATGTCATATATTAAATATAATGTATGTGGGGAGTTTATATACATGCATATGAAAAGATTCATATTTATTTATGTCCATATTTTAGGGAGGAAATCACCTATTCAAGGCATTTTTTTATGAGCTTGCATCCTGGAACTCTTTTCTTTTCTTCCTTTCATTTATGTTCATCACTGTGTTTTATCCCTTCGGTCATAGAAAAGATCATAGAGAACTTCTCAGTGGGTTTTCTCCCTACAGTCACAGAAAATATCATACATTTCTCATGGGACTTTCTCCCTGCAGTCATAGAAAAGATCATACAAAACTCCTTCCATGTCTACTGATGCAAAATCAAACATAAATTTCACTCACTTGTTCTCTTCGTGTTGCCATTCCTGCTGACCTTTTAGAAGTTGTCTTGTTCCTCCTCCCCTAACATTTATCCTTCCTTTACTTTTTTTTTTTGACAATGTATTTACTTGTAATACTTGTCTTTCTTTAAAATTTAGGGGTGGGACGACTTCCCTGCAGTTAATGGGACCCCTAAACTAATTCTATTAATGTTGCTTTACTGACTGGGGTCAGTATTTCACCTCCTTAAATTATTTTTTTTTTATTTTTATTTTCATTCATGTACAGAAGTGCATGAGAAGGACCCCTAGCGTTTTCCACTCTTCTTCTAGAGATACATAGTGCCACAGATTTCACTGGGAAGAAAAGTGGGAGCAAGGCCAAGAGTTAATTATTTCCCTTACATTCAGCTACCACCAGCAGAAGGTTCTATACCCAGCGCAAGCCATAAACTTACATGTAGCAATGTAGCTCATCAGAGTCTTAGTTTTGGGAAAAATGGACTTTTCTGGATATTATGAGAAAGTAAATAGCATAATGTAGGCATTTTTCATTGAATTTCAATAATTGTTTCTAAGGAAGTTTTCAGCATTTTTTATGAAAACATGCATATATTTTAATTATCCAAGATGACTTTGGGGTGGTTTTTTTTGTTTGGTTTTGTTTAGGATTTTTTGTGGGTTTTTTTGTTTGTTTTGGTTTTTTGTTTGTTCTAATTTTATTTTTTGTTTTGGGGTTTTATTTGATTGGTTGGTTGATTGGGTTTTTGGGGTCTTTTGGGGGTCTTTTGGGGGTTTTTTGGGAGGTTTTTTGTTTGATTTTCTTTTTGGTTTTATTTTTATTATTCTCTTAATAGCAAGCCTAGAAAGTGGTATAGCATAAAAGAAAAATATTAGCTCCTCTACTTATGGGATAAGTGCATGTATAGATTAATTTTTTACAGCAGCTTGCATGGTGCCATATTTCGGATTTGTGCTGAGAAAAGAGCAGAAGTTGCTGTCTTTTAGACATTGCTTAGCACTGCTTGCAGAAGCCAAGGCCCTTTCTGTTTTCCACCCCACCCCACCATCAAGTAGGCTGAGGGTGCACAAGAAGTTGGGGGAGTACAGTCAATCATTTGGGTAAACAAAGAATACCTCATTAATATCACACAACTTAAGATTAAGCCTTTTTTTAATTCTTGTATTGAAATATAACTAGACTGAGTTAGAAATAGTCCTTAAATTTTATGTGTCCATAATTTATAAATTTATAGCTTGGATATATTTTTATGGCCATTAATTACAGTCAGATCTGGTAACCTTTCATCACATTGATGGAACCTTTGCCTAAGTGGTTACTACTTAACAGGGAGGTGATTAAGTACATATAGTATAATCTAAAATGACCAAAATACTTTTAAAATCCAGGAAAACAATGCCAAAATCTATTTAAAGGGAATGAGGTTGCTTTAGAGAGAGTGGTGCACTAGCTCAATTAATATCAGCAAGAATTTTTTCATATCAAGGATGCCAGACTAGTTATTCAGGCTTTAGGTCTGCATGGATGCAAAATAGAAGTGGGGTGGGGTTTTTTGTTGTTTGTTTGCTGTAATAACTATGTTGCATTAGTATGCACTATAATTATATTGCACAAACACAAAAAGCTTGTTTAGGAATGTGTACTGATGCATAAAATTTGGAGGTTGGCTGCAATATAATCAGTTCCATGAGGTAAAAGAAAAATTAACTTTATGGATATTGCTCGTTTCAATAGAAAAATAAAAAACTCTCTTTCAAATACTTGTTCATATGTCCTGTTTCTTTCTCTTGAAACATTGTATTCTGTGACAGAAGAAAACCATTTGCTATTGCTACACCATTACTTTTTAAAAGGTTCATTTTAAGACTTTTATGAAACAGTTTTGATATTAGTCTGGCTAGATGGTATCTGATCATGACATTTGGAGTGTGAACAGTGCTGGGAAACTGATTCCCTTGGCCCTCTGTGCTCATTAAAAAGAGACAACACCACAGGGCAATGGAAAATTGGTCCTCAAAGAGTGGTGCATACTTGAATATGTGGCTTACATAGAATACTGGCAGATTATCATTAGAATCAACCTATATTCATAGACCAATCTATTCTCTAAAATAATTGTCTTTCTTTTCTTTGAAGCTGGGAGAAGGGAATGTTGAAAGTTTCCATCATTGTAGCTTTTACATGTCAACTGTCATAAAAAAATACAGGAGAGGGAACAATGATCAGAGTAGATGGTTTTGTCTTTAATTTGATGGTCACTGATAGTTATTTAATGTTTATGTTGCCTGTTAATGACTTCCTCAAAACTTTAAAACATTTTTCTGTCCATTCACAAAGACCTGCTGATATAGTACACGTGTAAAAACAGCATGCTCAGATGAAGTAAACTTCTACCAAGAAGTTACATCCAATGTAATGAAGCATTTCCTCCAACAAATCCAGACCCTAAAAGCAAGAAATCCAGTTTGCTGACAAGATGAATTGCACTGTTTTCTTTCAGACTGATATCTATTGCACAACCTTAACTTGACCAAAAAAACAAACAAAAAAACCCCCAAAACCTAACCAAACCAAACCAAAAAAGCACAAAAAAAACCCCCAAACAAACAAAAAAACCACCAAAAAAACCTATTCCTTATTTTGCCAAACCATCAAATTTGTTGAGCAGACACTTCAGACCATGTTCTAGGGACACCATTGGAGTAACAACGGTGGTTAGGTACATGGGAAAGAAAATATCATGTCCTGAAAATTACATAAACTGTTATATAATAATAAGACTATTTAAAATAAAATAAAGCATATACAAAAGGCTCATTGTCATTATGAATGGGTATTCAGATGTGGAAATAATGGCTGTTTCGTAAAAGGGATTTGTATGTTTTATTAAGGCACACGAGTGCCGCTATTAGTGACCGTCACTGTTATCAGTGACTCTCAGTGGGATTTACAAATTAGTAGCATATCAATTGGAGGGGATTTAAGGTTAGATTTATCCTTTCTTCTTCTTTTAATAGCAACCATGGAGATGACACAATATAGAATAAAAAAGGCACAATAAAGAAGGCAGACTACAGCTTGAGCTTTTATTTCTTGCTAGCCAATAGAAAAATGACAGAGTGATCTGGCATGTAGACCATTTATAATTATAAGGTAGTTAAAAGTGGGGAAATTGTCAGTAACTGCAAGCATTTGGACAAAACCCCTGCAATTTGAGTTAATTATCTCTCCAGAGTTCTTGTTCTGAGCAAAACACATGTGTTTATGTAGTGCTATTGTATTAGGGCTTTATTTATACTTGGTTTTTACATAGCCTTATTAAAAATAAAAATAGAGATCCAGAAACAGTGTTTGAAAAGTTTGTTAAAATAGATCAACTGTCATTAAATAGACATTGGAATGCAAAGCATTTCTAACAGTCTGTTTTCAAGTAGCAAGGGCAAAATGCAGAATCAAGAAGGGGGAGGGATGAGGTGTGTTTAATAATCCTGGCTGCATCCCAAAGCAGTACAAGGGCATGTAGCTCTGCTGAACTCAGTGGGCCTGCCTTATACAACTAAGTTTCTGAGCAATTATCATTTAAGTCAGTGCTGCTGTCTCACTTGCTTTTGTTTTGGGTTTTTTCCCCACTCTTTTAAAAACGACCTTGTTTCTAAAACTGTGGAAAACTCAACAACTCATATCTTTCAGTTATGTATTTTTTAGTACAGTGAAATGCTATGAATTCAGAAAATGGAATCAAAATTGAGGAAACACTTGTCTTAATGTAAATATAAGTAAGCAGACCTAAACAGCAATAGTGATAAAATACAGAATTGCTAATAACCTGTTTGAGCTAAGGTAGACAACATTTTTAAAGCATTCAGCAAACTTTAAAAACAAAGTTCAGTAAAAACTCTCTTAAGGAGTGTTTGTGAATCTAACATCTATCCATGATTGAAAAGATTTTGACTTCTCCTATGTATGGGAACACAGTTATTTTGATGAACTGTAAACTGTAATTATAATCAATGTGCACCATGTGTAATAGAAAGTATAAAGTTAAATCATAAAAACACAACTTTCTGAAAGATTTCTAGCTATTTTTTTATGATCATAAATGATGGTGTCCTAATCTAGGAGTATGCGGAAAATAACATCATCCTCCTTTACCTAACCAGGAAAGTAAAGCTTTCTACTCTTCAAGCTATTCTAAAGGCACAGGCAAAGAGCACTCTTAGCCAAACACACAGAAAAGTCCTTATGGGTATGTCAAAGATGAGTCATTGCCATGTTTTAAACTTACATTATTTACAATAAGATAGAAAACACATTTTTTTAGACAAAAAAACCAAATTCTTAAAATTCTTAAAATTCTTCCATTATGGAAGTCTTTTGGAATAAGGAATGTTTCTCCTTGCTTTGCAATGGAAACAGTCTATCTGTGCCACATAGCAGGGAGGCCAAGCAAATGAGTCCTGCTGCAGGGCAGAAAATGTAGCTGCATGGATGAGCACTGAGTCCCAAGCTGATAAATTGCTTTGTGTATTGATGTAACATGGCAGGGAAGGTATTTGGATGGAGGCAATTCTATTTGTTTGATCCCCAAAGTGCCTACATATATTTATATATATATATAAATATATATATATATATGAGTGTGTGTGTGTGTCTTGCACAGTTAAATGCTGCTTGACTTTTGCCATCATGGATATCTTTTTCAACCTGTAGTGTCTTGGATTTTCCATTTTGCCCTTGCATGACTTTTTTTTTTCCTTATCATCTGTTGATATCTGCTTAGGTTATTCTGGCTGAACTTTCAATAATCTAGTATTTCATTACCATGGTAATTCTCAAGCAATTAAGTCCTGTATTTCTTTTCCTAAATTAATGTGTTCATACTGGTAGGACTCTGCAGTTCTGAATGGATGACTTGTTAATGGAAGTATTTTCTACAAGGCAAATAATAAGGCAAATTGAACTCGTGCTTTTGTTGCTCAATCTTCCTACGAGGGAGAAAGTGCTGTGCAGGGGTTTTCTCACATGTTATGAGTGGTCTGGCTTGCCATTTTACATAATTTTATGTACACACCTGGGCAGCTTCACCAGGCCTGATATAACTTTGCTCAGAGGCAAGCAAGGACTTTTTGCATCTATTGCATTCAACCCTGACAACTTCCTTCATTTCTGGAGATTGAACCCTTTAAGTAAAAATTAAACAGCAAAAATTAAGCAAACATCCTCTCAAAAGGAAAGCAAGGTAGGAAGAGTTGAAGGTTTTTTTAGTTGAAAACAGTTCAGTCTCAAGTGATCAATTCTATTTGCACAGTTTCTTTGGGATGGGGTAAGTATTTGTCATGCTCAGAAAAGAGCATTGCTCTGTTCTGACCTTTACTCTTATAACTGAAGAGTGCTAAAACTGCACTTGAGCTCAAATGGTGAAATCCATATTGATGTGGATTTCCCCCTCAATGTCTACCTTTTGTTCATGTGTTCCATTTATAGATCTTGATATCACCCTGTTTTAAGACAAACCATATACAAAATCATTTTCCATTGTTACAGTCGAATATTTATAACAAATTTGAGAATGCTCTCAATATGCTAAGTTTTGCCAATTCTTAAGTTTTAATTCTTAAGTTTTAGTTAAGTTGAAATACAGCACAAATTTGAGCTACCAGTGGGCATAGATTCAATAAATTTGGAAATAATTTTAGGCAACTAGTCACTTTAAATGATCGTTTATCATAAAGAGTAAGATTTAAAAAATATCTCAGAGCATGTGGATAATCAGTACTGAATGTTTGTTGGGACTGTGGAAAAGCAGGACTTAAATGCTCAAGTGTTGCATCATCAAGATGTGTCTCATATTTTTAAACCTCAAATTTGTCCTGTGAGGGGTGGTTAAGGTGTTTCAGATAGAGAAAAGGGGAATTTCTGTGACGTATTTCCTTGCATGGGGTAAAAGGGTTTTCCCTGTTAGATGAAAGTGGCAGCCTCTTACCAGTAGAAACCAGTTTATAGCGGTTTTCTAGGACAATAAACAAATGTATAAACAAACAAATGAAAAACCTGAAGAAGAAATTCAGATTGGCACATGTTATAGACTGCCTATAGGCACCTATATGTACATTAGTGTATGATTTCACTAAAATTCTTCAGTAACATGACTGTATGATGACAGGCTGAAGAGAGTCCTGTTTATAACTTAACTCAGGACCTTCCATAAGAAAAAATAAAAGCTTTAAAATACATTCTTTTGGTATTTTGTACCAAAATATTTATATTTCTTTTGCTTTCAAGCAAAACTTTTGTCTATAAAGATGCCAAAACCTGGACTAGAGATGACTCAAAAGACTTTTTTTCTTTCCATTTTGTAAAAAATTCCACTAAAGGATTTTTTTCCATCTAACTTGAAATAATATTTTTACCTTCCTGATTTTTTTTCTCTTACCCCTACTCTAGTGAGTGGTTAGTGAACTGAAAAATTAATTATTTGCACAGCCATAGGGGTGAGTGAACAGCAGCACTCTGAGTTGTTCTTCCTTTGGAGTTTGTAAAATAGGACTGAGAAGCAGAAGGTTGTTTTGGTTTTTTTTAATTTCATTCATTTAATGGAATCCCTTTACAAATTTATTTAAGCATGACATACCAAAGAGTTTTCAAACTCCTTACTGATTTTAGTGGCTTACCTTCTCTGAATGACAAAGGCAAGTTGTTTAAAAAATTTAGAAATTATTTTATTCTCTTAAATTGCAGTTAGATATTATCTCCCCTTTTTACATTGGTGTTAAAAAATAAAATTTTAATTTCTTAATGTAGTAGATCTCAACCTTGTTTTCCTACTTTAACTTGTTTCATTTCATTTAACTATGACTATTTCCAGAGTTCCAGAATTTATATTTTTGATTTTTCAAATTTTTGAGTAAAAGTGGTCCTTGACATCCTTTGCATTTACAATAGAAAAGCTTTTTTTTTATTATTAAATTCCTTTAAAGTTTCTTTAATGCACATCAAATATTCAAGTGATGGAATAAATATTTCTGATTGTTTTGTAGAAACCTTTATATGTCTGTGATGGATGTTAATAACATCTGTCTCTAGCTTTCTTCTTAAAAAGGAGATTTGAAAAAGCCAAAGTGATTTCTTTTTCCTCCCCACTATTCAGTTTTGTTTACTCAGCCCCCATAGGTATTGGCAGAGTGTTAGAATGTTTCAGTTAGATATTTACAATTATCAGAACTATGAGGGTTTGTATACTTGCAAACTCCTGGCTCTTTGTGTATAGTTTTTTGTTTGCTCTTTCACTTTGAAAGGATTTTTTGTATTTTTTTTTAACATCTTGAGACAATGCCAAGCTTATGCTTCTAGAATCTTTGAATCTTGGGAGGCAAATTAAAAAATGTGTTATGTTGCTTATGTTGCTTCTTAACACTTTAACAAGCTTTTCAGACTGTTATTGGATAGCACTATGCTCCCTCCAAAATGTGCACAGTCATGTAGCTTTATATTTAGATAAAATTTATTTTAATTTAATTTTTATTTAAATAAATATAATTTTTTGGATTAAGCTCAAGTATCTGAGTTTCAAAAAGGTCTAAATATCTGTACCTTCCACCACACTCTTATTTAAATTAACCCTTGCCTGTTTAGGAAAATATTCCTGCATTTGTATGAAGGATTTGGTTTTCTAGTAAATTTTCTTTGATATGTCATCTGCTGTTTTGTGAAGCATTTTGAGATTAATTATTTCTTCAGATTCATACAGAATACTTAATTTCTTTCACACAATTTTTATTTATTTTTAATCTTTTAAGCAAAATACTAGAAACAATAATTTTGGCTATCATTTGGGTGAGCATTTCTCTAGTAACTGATAGTCTCCCACATAAGAATTCATCTAGATAGTGAGGAGAAGAAGGAAGGAAATGTTAAAAACCATCGGTGTGTGTGTGGGGGGGGTTTTGAATATCAGTTTTTCATAATGCTAGGTGGTAGAATTCTAGATAGGTTCCAGCAGTAAATTCCTTTGAGCACTATTTCACTTTTCTTAGAAATACCCACTTTCTGGTTTTTTGTTTTTTTCCTTTTTATGTGTCCTGGCATGGCAACACCTTTTCTCATGCTTTATAAATTTTGCAAAAACCATTGCAGGCCTTTGTGGGTCAGGCTATCATATGACTGATGTCTGTAAATCCTTCCCTGGGCCACAAGTACAGTTTGTCACCTTTTGAATTCATTTCATATTTTCAGGGCTGTCCTTTCAGATAGTTGTTTTCCTTTACATTTGGAACAATTTAAATTTTGACCACAAAAATTGCATACAGGTCAAATGTCCATGTATTCACCTAATTTTCCAAAATCTTTATTTAGGGTGCTTTAAATTTTAAAGTCAAGCTTGAGTCACTTTGTAGGGATCTTATCTTCTGAAAGGAAGAGCAATTTCTTCACAGGAATGCATGCCGTGCTTATTTGCCTTTTTAATTTGCTCCAGCTTCTATATTATTGTATTGCTATTGCCATGATTCAGTTCTTGTAAACTCGTTCTGTCTGCCTCTGATCAGGTTGTCTTTTCTTATTCCATCTGATTTGAAGCTTCATAGCCCTTGTTAGTTGGGTTTTTATTTAATTTTTTTCCTTCTATGCTTACTTCGTACTCCAAATACTTCTTTAAATTATTAATTATAGCTAGCTGTTATTTTGCCTACTGATCACCTGGATTTTAATTTGCAGTCACAGAATGTGTTAAATTTATACATATTTTCGAGAAATTCCTGGTGCCACCTTTTGGTTCAATTGTAGAAATGCAGCTGCAACTCTAGAGCAAACCCAGCAGTGGAAATAAGTTAATTAGTTACTCAAGTTCCTAGGTGTATACAAGCCTATGCCTGACTACATAGAACGCACTACTAAGTTCTAGTAACTTTATAAAGTTTTGGAGTACTTTTTTCTACTTAAAATGTTCAAGTGAATATTCAACACTCAGTTGAAAATTTCAATAAACATTTTGAAAGTGGGATATGGCAGCTACTGATCCTTTCTGTTAATGTCTTCTCAGTTAATTGGACATTTCTTAAGGAGTATATATGAATTTAAAACATATTTCACATAATTATCAGAAGTATCAGCAGTTGTGCAGACTCATTTCTTTATAGAACATCAACTTTATCCTCGTCAGTGTTTTGACATAGCCTTTTTTTATGTGGATAAAAAAATACATCTAGCCTTTTCCTCTTTAATATGCAGTATTACTGGAGAAATACAGTGTTGTGCAGAAAGCTTTTAAATTACCTATTTAGGTGGGGAGTGCAACTTCATATATTTTACCAACTGGGTTAAAGTAGATAGCAACAGGTGCGGTGCATTTCTGAGGACAGATGATTTTACTTCACAGTCACTGCAGGAATAATGAATTTACAGACCTGCAAATACACTTCTATTCTATTGTACTGTCTGGTGGCCCTGTCATATTCACAAGTTAAGTTGGATTTGTATGATTAAATCTGTCTTAATGAGAAGAATTTATGCATAATTGTGGTTGACAATTGAAGTCCTGGCAAAGATGATAGATGGTTAATTACTATTAAGTACCTCTCTTGATATACCTACACTACAAAATCAATTTTGTTTCACAAATATGTAATACTTAATTAAGTGAATTACCTAATTGTTTTGTTCTCATCTAGAGTGAAATCTGACTAGATTTCTGGACTTGATTTACCTGGTAGAAAGATCTGCATGTAGATATTACATCTGTCAGACAGTGTGCTTCTTCCTAAGAGATAATAATTTGAAGTTTAGCTGAACAAGAAGTGTTATTGCAAGCCTGAGATAAAGCACTACATAGGCTGTTGCTTCTTCAGAAAAATCCATAAACAAATCAAGCTCAGAAAACCATACCCTTTTATCCCTTTTGATTATTGTATCTATTCTCGTTGTTTTCTATGAATAGAAAATTGCAGCACACTCAATTGTCCAGTTCGTTAGAACAACAGAATATCTAACTGTTGGACCCTCTGTGCTTTACAGATAGGAAAAATACAGCCACTGCAGATGTGTTTTAGTTTCAAAGCCATATCAGCATAGGTTTAGAAAACAGGGATCCTATCCTGCAGTTTTGAACTTGTACATTTTTGAGAATAGCATCCAGCCCAATGGTCTGTCCTCCAAAATGGGTTGTGAAAACACATAACCTTTACGTGAGCAGTACTCCATATTTATAACTGGTGGGATTACAAAGGAATAGTAGGAAGATGAAAGGTCCAGTAGAAATTTTATATACTCCTGAAACCTACTGTTAACTGACATATATATTAGCTTGGGAGTACTTCTTGTAAATATCAATCTGTTGTATGAACACCTGGGCTGCTCTATTTGCATTTCACATGCACAGTATGTTCACAGAATCAGTCTGGGAGGTAAATAGGCTGTTACTTAAATTCTGGTGCTTATTTTACACACACACAAGAGGACAGAATTCAGTTCTGAAGTCACACACTAACAAATCCCACTGAAAAATACTTGTTTTTTTCCCAAAATGGGTTGCAGAAAAATGTCCTTTTCTCACCTAGGCGAGGGTATGATAGTGCAGGCTGGCCCAGTTGCACTGTACCCTCTCCTCTGGCAGAGTAAAAATCCAGCTCACTGTCCTGGCTTTGAAGAGCAATATCACTGAGAAATCTCAAACATAAACCACCATAGTACAACCCGAGGTTTATGTTTTACAACTAGAATAATACTTTAACCACTCTCTGTGGGTTAAATGGGGCTCAGGATAATTGCTTCCTTTCCTCACAGAGGTGTTGTGAGAATTAATTAGTTAACGTTTGTATGGTTCCTCCAAGATACAAAGTGCTATACATGTGCTAATTAATTCAATTATTATTACCTGTATGTCATTTGCACTGCCAGGAAATCCATACATGACTAATCCAGCCTAATAGTTCAGTTTTACATGCTACATCCTAGTCCATGGATTAGAAACACCTCTCACTAAAAAAAAAAAAAACAAAAAACCACAAAAATTAAAACCAAAAGCAAACCAATAACAAACAGAAGAAGAAATTAATGTGTGTATTGTGTAGTGAAAGAGATTTGCCACCCGAGTACCATTTTCATCTTATAAAAATTAACAAAATGCTGCTGTACTGAGTGTTAATTCTCAACACAACCATGAAAACCATTTTCCTACGTAAGGCGTTTTGAATGCCAGATCTTCAGTTACAGGCAAAATTTAAAGGTGCATAGAAAGATGGCCTTTGGATAGCAGGTAGTGTCCTGCCAGCTAAGAATGTATCTATAATCGAGCTCCTGGATTTGGATATAATTATGCAGTTGGCAGACAATATCTCTGTTAGAATGTGTTTCTAGTAGTATCTTTCATAAGGCTTGAGGCTAAAGCCACTTTATATAATGACCTTACAAACACAAGAGGAGCAAGAATTCTCTGAATGTATGTCCCAGGGTAGCAGTTCTGTGCTGCAGGAAAAGAAATGTATTAAAAGGAAAAGAGCTTTCATGTGAACTTATGACATATGAAAACTTACTTCCTACAGATGTGTTTTTTTGTTTCAAAGTCACTCATGTATCTTTTTAACAAGCAAATACTAAAACCATATATTATATAGTAAGTGAAGAAAAAAGAGAAACACCCACCATAAAACACTCCTAAAAGCATGTCTGCCAAATTAAATTCTAATAATAGCTGATAGTACCTATAGCATCCTCTTGCATGAAATTTTCGTAATCGGAAGGAAGTGCAACTCCTTCCTCCCTCCAGCCTGTCTAGGTTTCCCAGCATCTTATTGATTCCTCTTGCCTAGTCTCATCATCTCTATGCAACCATTCAATATTTCTATTTTATCTTCATCCTGTCTTTATTAATCCTGCTTTTCCTTTTCTTCTCTATATTGCCTTGTATAATTTTCTGCTATTCATGATTTCTTCAGACTGCATTGTAGCATTTTTCCTTGTTTTTCGTATTCTTTTCCCTGAACTTGATTTTTTTCTTTCCTGTCTCTTCTTTTTCCCTTCCCTTCCCTTCCCTTCCCTTCCCTTCC